>NC_091756.1:24124210-24424210 GCF_043380555.1 Nothobranchius furzeri
CACAGGAGGCATCTTGTAGCCTGGCCTTGGTCAGAAATTTCCCAGAATACACCTCAGTATTTTCAAAAGGATGGCGAATCAGAAGCCGGCAGCTACTTTGAGGGCAAGACAATTACCAAATGTAGCTACTGAGCTGATATCTTCATAGTATTTTTTTAATATCCAAAGAAGTTATCTGTGGTTGGTTGGTTGCTTGGTAGTTACAGCTTCGGTGGCTAGCAGGTAGTAACTCGCTAACTTATTTAACTCAACCAATATATACACAATTTCAAAAGTAAAAGGCTCGTTACACATTTATATTGAAACTAATACGTATAAAATATAACGTTACCTCCACGCAGAAGCTGCGGTCATGTGACGCTAGTCTGTTCCATTTAACCATTTTTTTTTGACCCAAAGAAGGACAGTGTCTTCGTAAGCAAGGCGCCTGGCCTCGCAAGACGTCGCCTCGCAAGGCCAGGCGCCTTGACTTGTAGAAACACCCTTAGACCCACTCCCATGTATTTTAGACCAGATTTTTATGGTTAGGTGTTAGGAAGCCACCTATACTTTTCAACAACTGGACATCATTTCATTCATTTTCGACAACATTTCAGTGGATATTGACAGGAACTACACATTGTCTCTTTAAAATGGGGCACTGCTCAATCACTTGCAATACAGATATACAGCTACAGATATGTTGTTTCCACCCAAGCTTACACTGTTAGCATTCTACGTCCCTTCTTGGTGAGAAATGTCTAGATTATTAAAAATGCCTTCCGAATAGCACAATTTGTTTAAACAATTTATAAATCAGGCCGTCTTCAGAACCAGGTCAGTTGTTTCAATGGGTGCAAAGTGCAGTCGCATTACGAGCAACAAATCTCATACTTGTGTGTTTTTCACTTTGCAATTTGAATGATAAAATATGTCTGGTTTGCATAAAAAAATGACATTCCAATAAAAATACAAAAGTTCAAACGTAAGTTTGTGTGGAAAGGTTTTTAACAATTATTATCTTAACATTTTAGATAGATTGTGCTGTTGGAAAGTGAGAATTACAGATCAGCTATGACTGAAAAGATGAGCTAACAGCTAGTCACAGTGATGCCGATTGCAAAGTATATTGCCACAGTTCCATTTTCCACATTTATACTGGTTCATCGTAAACATACATTTGCCATAATTTTCACATTTTATGCTTTTTTGTGGCAGAATTATTATTAGATCATTTGCATCTAGCACTACAGCTACATTTTAAACTAGCCTGGCCGGCCAGACTGCTCCTCTGTTTAACCCTGCACAGAGAAAGGCTCTGGGAACTCTCCCATTCAAACAACCCCGCCCCCTGAGAACTCTAACCGAGCCAATCAGCGCTGAGTAGCGTACGTCACACACCATAACGCCGAGTTTGTCATAAACATGGTGACTGAAGTGGAGTTCACTGCGGCTATTTCCTCTGGTCTAAACGACCTGGACACATCTTTAAAACCACAACAAGTAGAAGCGCTAAAAGCCTTTCTTCTAAAAAAAAATGTTTGCGCTGTCGCCAGACTCCATTTTTATTACAGCTAAAAATAACTACAGTGTCATGGACGTCACACACGGCGGTGCTCAGTTTCTCATAAACAACGAATACAGCGGCAGAGTTTGCTGCGACTCTTTCCGCTGTTCTAAATGACTCAAATGTCTTTAAAACCACAACAAGTAGAAGCGCTAAAAGCATTTCTTCTAAAAAAAAAAAAAAAAAGATGTTTGCGCCGTTGCCAGACGCAATTTTTTTTACCACAACTAGAAATCTACTGCGTCGTGCGGTACAGTCGGGATTTCCGTCTTTTTTCTGATTGGTCATTTTTGAGCTGCCTAGTCCCGCCCCTCAAGTGCCTCTCTGCCTGTGAGTCACCAAACTCATCCTCTGTGCAGAATTAGAGGACGAGTCTGGCAGACCAGGCTACGTTTTAACTGCACCAAAGAAAAGAATAAAGCCAGAATAAATAATGTGAAACGTGTGGAACGTCTGTAAGCCAACAGAACGCTGTCTAAGTTACTGGCCCCACTCAGGCTAGCTCATCTGTGGTCAGAAAGTATCTGCTTCTCCAAAATGAAACAGACATCCATTTTTGCTGGGAAACCTGTCAAGCTCCATAGTCTCCGTGGCGTCATTTACCGTACGCCTCAACGTCTAAGCTGTCTCCATCTTTGTATATCCGTCACGATGGAGGTCATCAATCAGAAAAAACCAGAAGAGATGAAGAGGTTCCAGTTAGTCCAACCTTGTTGCTCGTGATGCGTCGCATGGATGTCAGCTTCTTGTCTTCTAGGCTTTATCATGAGTTTTACAATCAATCAGGAATTTTCTACATTTAAAAATGTTCTGCATTGGTGAAATATGTGCTTCCTTCAGTGAGAACGTCATTCTCATCGTCATTTGGGGCGACAGTGGCACAGGAGTTAAGTGCTTGCCCCGTAGTTGGAAGGTTGCAGGTTCCAGCCCTGCTCAGTCTGTCGCTGTCGTTGTGTCCTTGGGCAAGACATTTAACCCGCCTTGCCTGCTGGTGGTCAGAGGGACCGGTGGTGCCCGTGTACGACAGCCTCGCCTCTGTCAGTGCGCCCCAGGGCAGCTGTGGCTACATCGTAGCTCGTCACCACCAGTGTGTGAATGTGTGTGTGTGAATGGGTGAATGACTGATTGTGTTGTAAAGCACCTTGGGGGGTTCCAGAACTCTAGAAGGTGCTATATCAAATACAGGCCATTTACCAATTAGCCATCTGGGCTCACCCTGCCCTTTCATGTTGTGTTGCTGGTTTGACTTGAGCGCGCTCCACGCTCTCCGAACCTGAACCTGCGTTTAAGTCCCGCCCATGGACGTAATTTTGGGGGGGGTCAGGGGGGACATGTCCCCCCCACTTTTTCCAAAGTCAAGTTTTGACCCCTGCACTTTTTACCATCCAAAAACAATATTACTCTATATTAAATTGACACTGGTTGAGCTCAAGGACCAAGTGGAAAACAACTGTTTGTGTTGAAGCCTGTTTCCCTTTAGAGCATACTGTAAAGATACCCCCCCCACACACACACACACACACACACCCGTGTCCCCCCCACTTCTAAAGTGAAAATTACGTCCATGGTCCCGCCTCCTGCTTTATCCATACTTTCTACAAATATTAAACTCAAAACAGGAGTTGTAAAGCGCCTTGGGGGGTTCCAGAGCTCTAGAAGGCGCTATATCAAACACAGGCCATTTATTTTACCATCTAATCTTGTTAAAGTTTTAGCACTCCAAGCCTATTCTCTCATCTTCCACTGCTAATATTATCTGTCTCTGTGTTCGCCCCTCCTTCACCTATTATTGTGTAGAACTGATGAAGAGCACTCAAACCCTAAACCATCCTGATCAATGGTCGCCTGTTGCCACTGACTACGACCACCCTCTACATGGATCTAGTTTACCTAATGGAGCATTTTGATATCTAATACATCTCGATGAAAGTTGTTTGTGCCAAAGCCAGTGCAAATGTAGCACGAATCAACGGAGTGTGTGTGGCTGCTTTCTGTGTTGTTCATTTAACTGATTTAGGGGATTTTTGGACCACTATGAAGATCTTTTTTGTGCATGTTTATTGTAGTTTTGTTTGGATGAATGGCTGTTTCGTCCTGCAGATGAACTAAATGGCTTGTCTCAGTCCAGGCAACATCAACCATCATTACTGCCATCTTAACAGCTCTACGTCGTGATTATTCATTTCTAAGCCTGCTTCATTGGGCAGGAAAATGAAGAATTCCCTTGTGAATGTCAGCCCCTGGTGTCCTCAGTTTCACCGCTGGTGATGTTTACGCTTGTAAAATGTTTGATAATGAAATCTTTGAGATTGCAGCCATTTAGCTGCCTGTTAGCAAGCAAACTGCCTGTTAGCTTATCAGTCCCAGACAAGATGTTTTCTATAAGGGGTAAGGGGGTAATCATGATGTTTACAGAAAGACACAACAAAAAAATGCTCAGAGAACCTTAATGTTGCATTTAGTAAAACTGCATACGGATTATTTAAGTTTATTGCTGGGTACAAGACAGCACTACGTGTAAAATGAGTTTAGTTGTCAAGATTCCTGGCAGGTTTGTACAACGGTCTAGTGTACAGACGACAAGTGAAAGCAGAGGAATGGAAAGCCTCTGCCATATTGTTTCTTCTTTTTTTTCAAACCTAAGTTAACTTGCAAAGGGCTATATGGTGCGCTCCTGAGGACGCACCATTCAGTACAACCTGTGTGTATTTGCTGTAACCTCTACTTGGTGTTGCGTGCAACAGCTGCACATCCCGCCGGGTGTGTCACATCAGTGTGATCACAATAACAAAGGCAGTATCTCACTGGACTGTGAGTGTTGGCAGGATTTGTCAGGGAGTTTTTCAAAATGTCTTCAAATGTTCTTCATTTTTTGTGGGATGTGCAGGATTTTACTTTTCGTTACTGGGATTTTTTTAACAAGTTCAAAGGTTTAAATAGTCCAAAGTTTCAATTCAATTCAATTTAAAAATACTTTATTAATCCCAGAGGGAAATTCAAACAAGCCTGTGCCAACACCATCTTTGTAGTTGTTTTCCTTCCCAGCTCTTGTGCTAAGCTCGCCTAACATCTCTCTACAAACAGAGGGTTGTTATTGGCTGGACATAAAATAGTTTGGGCCAATGGCAGAGCTAATGAGGTTACAATGCAGCATGGCTAGACCGACCTGCAGAGCAAATCTTTTGCTACCTACCGTTTGTCCAGACCTCTAGGCTGCAAAGGCAGTTACATTCAGTGGAAACCCAATTGATCTACGGTTGATCTGCGTTCCTACCCTCACCTATGTGCACAACATATAGGTAGCGACCGAAAGAATGAGATCAAGCATACAAGCGGCTGGAAGTTGTTTTCTCCGCAGGGTGGCGAGACAGGGTGAGAATCTCGGTCATCTGGGAGGGGCTCCTTGTAGACCCGCTGCTCCTCCATGTCAAGAGGAGTCAGTTGAGGTGGCTCAGGCATCTGGTCAGGATGCCTCCTGGACTCCTCTCTGGTGAGGTTTTCCGGGCACGTCCAAATGGGAGGAGACCCAAGGGAAGACCCAGGACACGCTGGAGGGACTATGTCTCTCAGCTGGCCAGGGAACGCCTTGGGATTTTCCTGGAAGAGCTGGTCCAAGTAGCTGGGGAGAGGGAAGTCTGGGCATCTCAGCTTAGGCTGCTCCCCCCGCAACCCAACTCTGGATAAGCGGTTGAAAATGGACGGCTGGAAATCCAACTGAAAGTTAGCATACTTTTCATTAACTTTTGTGTCTCCAACCAGCATCCTACAGCCACAGCACAGTAGGGGATTAGCTTTAATGCTAAACTCCAGGGTGGAATTGTGCTTTAATCATAGCTCCACGTTTTCCAGCAACACTTTGTAGCTTTTCAAACATCAGAAGCAACATCCGTTAATTTATTTTCCCCAAAATCCTCAATGAGCTGTGGAAAACAATGTGTTTCTAATGGTGTACGGCTGTGGATATGTAGTTTATTGTGCTGTTACTATTTCTATGTGCCTTGAAATTTATACTGTCAGACAACACGTGATGACCTATGTGAACACGGAAAAGGCACTGCAGCCTGTATAGCCCCAAACCCAACCAACCAAAGGCCTTTCTACTCAGCAGACATGATGGTGACCAGACACCACAGACTCGTTAGACATCGCTTGTACAACTCTTTCCCCAGCTTATGTTTGTGATCGATTTCAAAAACAAATGTTTATTTGTGACTCTTTGTTGTTGCATACTGTAGATTATAATGTGATCAATGATTGTAATGAACAGGTCGATGTCCTTGTCTCTGCCATTAAAATGCAGGTCAAATCAGTGCACTTGTGTAATTGTATTTACTGTGTTCCTTGTGTCCTTTTTGCAAACCAACAAGTCTGTCTTGGGAAATGTTTATTCTTGCACCTCTCAGAATACGTTCCCTGGAGGTATTTGAGTTTTTTTCTTATTTTAATTTCTTTACTTTTTAATCTTTGAGCACACAAGAAAACACAGCAGAGACACTCGCCAGCCTGGGAAGATGTCGGGGCCAATGGGATGGTCTAACCTGAAGCCACATCCTCAAGTGCTGGGGGTAAACTAGGGGTGGGTGCAATTAATGGATGTGGCGATGCATCTAAAAGCTTAACATGTTGTTTCGGCATCGATTAATGAACGTCGATGCTTAAAAAAACATAACATCAAAGTTTTGTTGCGAAGCCGACACTGAAAAAATAAAAACACGTAACCGGAGCCTTAACGCGCGCACCGCCCGGACTGTTTAGTGAGTGGCACTACCTCTTTGACCTCTCTCTCCATCCTGGAGACTGTCTCCAAACTACCGAAGAACTCAGAGAAGGCGAGGAGCGTTACAAAAGCAATAGCTACTTTTATCGCGACGGATCTATGCCAGTATTCAGTAGTAAACAACACGGGGTTCGGTTAGTGGTGCGCACCATGGAGCCGCGCTGTAAACTTCGTCACCAAAAACACTTAGCAGAAAAAGAAGTCCCCCACCTCTACGAGGAAACCAAAGCAAGCGTTCTGGAGTCCATGAAGAAGGCAACCGGGATAGCGCTCACATGCGATTTGTGGACATCGGTTGGCACCAAATCCTTCGTTACTGTAACGGCGCATTTTGTTCTCGCTTCGGACAAGAACGGTGGAAGTTGGTGAGTCAAGTTCTTCAAACTTGAGGGATGAGTGAGAGTCAAAGTAGCACCATGTTGACATTTGCCCACCTCACACAACAGGAGGATGTAAGTAAGGATGTAGGGGGACAAGAGGGAGGGGAGCAGCCTGGCAAGCCAGACTAAATAAATGTATGATTTAGTCTGGCCACGCTCCATTGACGGCTCTCGGTTGTGGGGCGGGTTCTACCGTTGTCTTTCAAATGATCTCCGCATTCCACTGGACAAAGAATGTGACATACTCTTGTTTCACTCTGTTGCATCATCCCACCCACCAGACATATAGAGTGCCCTGATTGGCCCACAAAGCGGATAAAGCTCTGTGATTTGTTCACTAAGCAGAAAGAGCTCTATGATTGGCCCACCATTATGGACCAATCACAGCTCTTTATGTGTTTGAACCCCCTCTAGAGAGCTGTGATTGGCTAGCCAGAGTCCTGGTAGGAGCTGCGGAGGTTCCACTGGAGCATGCCTAGACCAAACTTTGCAAAGCAAGAATTTGGTCTAGTTCACTACTAGGAGGGGAGGGAGTATGAGTGTCACTCTGCTCTATTTTGTTGTGTTCGCCTCACTGTACTGAAGCTCCAGGCTGAATATACAGTATGTTCAGTTGAATTATGCACTTTTGTTCTGAAAAAATACAACATATTACCTTCAAATATAGCAGGTTTTTTCTGTTGCCTATATTCCAGACTGAAAAAGCTGAAGTATTTTATTTAGAGGAATGCACTTTTGATCTGTATGGCAGCTTTTTTGTAATGTTATCATATGCCAGACTCATTAAGTTTCCATTCAATAAATTTGATGGAAGTATAAATCTTGTTTACTTGAATTAATCATCTCATTAAATCTAGGGCTTGCCTGTTTTCAGTGTTTCCCAACAATGGAGGGGACACTAATGTAAGTAAAGCTTTCCCTGATCGAAGTTAAGTTGGTCAAAGTGCAAATATTTACACGTCATACAGTCATAAAATAAGACTTTGTCTTTGAAAAATAGTTAAATGTTGAAAAAACGTATTTACTAACAGAGAGTAGTTATAGAGGAACTGAATTAATTGATAGGTTATTTATTTACAAACGTAGATAAAGAAGAAGACAATCTTGTGTGAAAAAAGCATTAAAAATGTCAATAATCGAAGAATCGTGGCACCAGTAATCGAATCGAACCAAAAATCATTATAATCGAAGCATCGAAGCTCCCATAATCGAAATCGAATCGAATCGTGAAGCACCCTTTTTGGAACACCCCTGGGGTAAACCATTATGGTTGACTATTCTAACGACTAACTGGACAATTATTCTAATGATTATTTTTCTGTTGCACGATTAATAAAAACAGAAACTCTTGAATAAATACCCCAAAGAAATGAATAAACTGGTACTGCAAAAGAGTAAACACTACAGGCCTTCCATTCTGCATAACTGGGAATTGAACCTGCAACCTTCTCACTGAGACGCATCAGTGCAACAAACTGCCCCGCCATGCAGCTCTGCAGTCTCGATAAGGATGAGTCAACATCTACTGACTGCATCTGTGAGATGGGCTGCTTCATGAGGACTTGCATTTGACATCACCATGGTAACCAGAACCGACAGTTGATGGATGTTTGGTAATCAGCAGCTGTTCTTGTCTCTACTATATTCCCTTTGGCTCTTTGGACTGTTCACTTGCGTGTTTGATGAGTCGTGTTCACTTTGCTGGAACCAGTAATAGACCATCATGATTATTATTGATTTAATAAATGTTCCTTAATTGCATTGATTTAATGATCTAGTCAACCACAGCCTTTACCTACCGTTTCACATGATAATTTTAATGTTCATCTTCGTTGTTGTAGCTGGTCCTGTTGGTACGTTTAGAAACGTGTGGTTAGCAGCAGTGCTCACTGGGTTTTTCAGGAGGAGGAAGATGGAGATGGAATTAGCTGAGGGAGAACTGAAGCTGGTTTCTGGATTCATCACGATTAGGTTAAAGTGGATCAACATGGCAGGAAATGACCCTAGCAGTGCAGAACTGTCCATCCTGACTTCAAACTCCACATTAAGTCAAAATAAGTAATTCATCATCTGGTTGAAAACGTGAAGCTGCTATACTTCCATATTGTAAACTGTGTGCTATGCTGCTTCTTTTTTTGGAAGGGGGAATATTTCTGTCATCCAATGCATATTTATGCTGTGTTACCCGATAAATAATCCGGAATAGATTTTATTCTTTAGGTTTGCTTTTATATTGTCAGAATTCCAACCTTCTCGTGTGTGTGTGAACGTGTGATTTAGCTTGTCTGGACAGGGAGGGGTTAATGCGTCCTACTCCGACTGCTGTGTGAGATCTGGGCTACCCACAGGTATGGGGGAGAGATCGCAGCAGGAGAAGCTGCTTGTTAAGAAGAGTGAGAGCAACATTTTGAGCTTCCACAAGGCTCCAGAAAAAAAGCTTATTTGATGTTAGTCTTAAGACTTTGTGGAGCAGGATCAGTGTTCAAGGGAAGGTCCTGTTGAGGGTGCATCTCAAAAGCACACTAGTGCTAAAAAGCAGCTTCAGATGTTCTCCACTCCATGTCCAGACTGCAAAGCCACCACGACTCCACCTCAGCCTACAGTCAGAGCAGGCTGTTAATGGAACAGTTGCTTTCACTCTAATTAAAGTGTAAAGGTAGCTAACTTTTCCAGTGTTTAAAGGTGCATGAAGTACAAATGACACCTTGTGGTCAAAATAGGTACTACAAGAAATAACTTCTGGGCTGCTGCATTTACTGGTTTCCATTCTGTCCACGGTGCTGCTGCTTTTGCTGGTCAGTGTTGAATCACAAACACCAGCGCTGCAGAGTTTGCCGACACAGACTTGGCAACCTTGATGGCTAACTTGTGATTGGCTCTGGAACCAGGAAGTATGGAGGCAGGACAGATTGTAAACAATGACCACACACCCAGTTGCTGTTTACATCTGGGTAACTGCGCACATCAACGCTGGCAGGAGGGCAAGAACCCGTCTCCAGCTATTACCCACAGCTATGTCTCTGCAAATTGAGCAAACAAAATAAAACCTAGGGATTTAGACATTAATATTTTAGATTATCTAACACAAATTTGTGCAGATGAGCAAAAAATCAAACATCTCAAAGCTCATGATGTTTAGCATAAAGCTTCCAGATCTATTTGAAATATTCTTGAGCTGTGGGGACGACGGTTCTCAGAACCGGCTGTCTGCGTGTGGACTCCTCACAGATGAACCGAAGGCGTAACCGGATCCCTTCTACATTTTGGCCTGTATTTGATACAGCGCCTTCTAGAGTCATGGAACCCCCCAAGGCGCTTTACAACACAATCACTCATTCACCCATTCACACACACATTCACACACTGGTGGGGATGTGCTACATTGTAGCCACAGCTGCCCTGGGGCGCACTGACAGAGGCGAGGCTGCCGAGCACTGGCGCCACCGGTCCCTCCGACCACCACCAGCAGGCAACGTGGGTTAAGTGTCTTGCCCAAGGACACAACGACAGCGACAGACTGAGCGGGGCTCAAACCTGCAACCTTCCGATTACGGGGCGAGCACTTAACTCCTGTGCCACCGTCGCCCTATTTTGTAGGTTATTGCTGAGCCATCATTGGTCGTCTTTGGAGATTAAAAAATTCTGCGTTTATTCTGATGAGCACCATGAGCAGAAACACAAACGACAGTAGAGGATCCAATTACACAACACACTATGTGTAATTACTGTAACAAGACTGTTACTGCAAGTCACACACACCACACTGGCGTTGTCACGTTCACACACGTTTATTGCTTCGGACTGATCAGTAACACAGTATGACTTTTTTTAACGATCCACTTCCTTGTGCCAACATGTTCCTCTCCTTCAATTTAAAGTGAGTTTATTTGGGCATCCTCTGAGCGTAAAGGTAGGCGAGACTCCGTTTGATCCCTCCCACACGAGTGAGCGTGTACTTAAGACATTCCCTCATGTCACCTCCCGCTGGCTCGCCTGCCTGAGTCGCCTCGGTGTGACTCACGACTCAGAGCCTCCTTGCCAATCTGCTCCGTGAGGATTCACTTCCACTGTGAAAACAATGTGTTCTGTAATGAATGTCGTGCTGGGCAGAGTGTTATTGTGCTTGCAGGTGAAAAGGCAGAGATGAGGATTAGATGCACAAATCAAGAGGGAAAATGTTCCAATCTAACTGCAGCCAGCTAAATACGAGTCATGAGATTTTATTTTGTGAACGTCAATAAACAAAATAAGAATCCGCACACTTCAATCTGCAATGTAAGAGTTTATTGGTCAAGCGAAAGCTTGACCAATAAACTCTTACATCGCAGATTGAAGTGTGCGGATTCTTATTTTGTTTATTCCACTTTTTGATCTAGCACCCTCCCCAGGCGAGCTGTAACTCCTTCTACTCTGAATGTCAATATAAATATCAGGGTTGTGTATTTTTGAAATTCTGGCGATACGATACATATCACGATACAGGGGAGACGATACGATATATCACGATAAATTGCGACACATTCATTCAGACGTTACAAGCATTTTTTTTTTTTACTGAATTTATTGTAAGAATGTTCAATAAACAGTCCAAACTGATACGTAACATGTTTAACATGAGGTATCTGAACCATGATGGAGGGATTTACATCTCAGTGGTGGAAACAATACCCGTTGCACACTGCTGCCAACTAGCGGGTGGCGATTGAATTGCACAAAACGAAAAGAAAATACACAAAAGTTTGCATGTAAATTCTTTCAAGAATTAGATACACGGCTTTTGAATATCGATGTAATAATCACAGGAAAAAATATCACGATATATTGCCATATCGATATTTCCGATACACAGCTTTTGAATATCGATATAATATTGCTAGAAAAAATATCACGATATATTACCATATCGATATTTTCTTACATCCCTAATAAAAATGTTAGCTAACACTGCTCATGATCCCTGAGTTTTATTATTTCAGGCTGTTGCTGTTCCGAGGCTTGGACTATGACCTTTCCAATAAGAAGGAACAATCACAGTGCTCTTAAAAAAAACGTTGGATGGTTCTCAGTGGTCCCAATGATCCTAAGCATAAAAAAATAAAGTTATTTAAATGTGAAGGTCTTGATTTGAATTAAACAGTCAAAACCCTGAAAGACAAGAGGCTTGATTGTCACATTCTTTCAGCTCGTTTCAAAAACATTCAAAGCAATTTTTCATCATGATTACCCTCATAATCAATCATCATCCAGTCACACAAAAGCAGCCCTTGTAAACTATCCTGAATGACAATCAGCCTTTTTGTTGGACTAGACATCCGTTTAGAGTTTTAAACGAAGCTGCAGACTCCACTCATCAGTCCTACTCCACAACACGAAGAAAAGCTCCTGTCTGAAAAAAGCCAAGCATTTGAAATTATTCATTTGAAGCCTGTTTTAAATGTCTGGCTGCAAAAGGCCGTTTGTGATGAGTCAGCCGTTACCTAGAAGTATGCCAGTAAGGCCATCGTTAGCCTGACACACGGAGTCACACGAAGGGCAAACACACCGTGGTGTGGAATGTTGAAGTCACCATTAATCGTTACTGACCCCGTGTTTTACCACTATTACATCACCCGTTACAACCAGCAAGTACAGTCATGTATCAGCCTGGAGGGGAATCAATGTTTTTATTGTGGTCAACCAGTCATTCTACTTTCAAATCTAATGTGCCATCCAGCTTGAGATTATTGGTTAAATGTGGCTTAATGGTTTATAAACCAGGGATTGTGAGTTTGAGTCCCATCTGGGGTAGAGGCCAGTATACTGGTGGCTGTAGCTCAGTGGGAACCAGTAGTTGTCCACTGAAAAGGGCAGCATGAGCAGTTATAATGACTCCTGGTAAAGGTGAGGGAAAAGAAAGACTCAAGTTAAAATGAACTTATTTTAGTATTTTAAGAAATTATACTTCACTGGTACCGGTACTTTGCTGGACTTTGTTTTCACTGTGTCATAGATCACGCTGAAAACAAGCCAGATATTCCTAAAAATGATGAAATGTTCTAATTCCTGGATTTAAAACTGTGCCTTTGGGTTAAGCAGAGGTTACCTTTGGTCTCTGGAAATCAAAGCGTTGTTGGAAATAAATAAAATGATGTCCAGCTGTTGAAAAATATTGGCGGTTTCTTACCATATAACAGTAAAAATCAGGTCTTAAGTACATAAGGTGCGGGTCTAGCCTCTTTGGGGGATTCCAATGCGTCCTTCTGGCCAACTTGTGGTCCTGCGCCTGTTGATGATGTCACACCAGATCACTGGCTGAACACAAACTTGTGGAAGTAACGTTACCTCGTTCAAAAACATTTAGGCAGTCAGAAACACAAATGTAATAACAAAGTGCTAACCTTTTGCCAAAACATACATAAAAGAACAGAATTGAAAAAGATATACGGTATATTTTTGGCCGAGCAGTATTGCCGTAGTATGATGACGTCATCGGCAGGTGCAAGCCCCCAAGCAGATCCGGAAGGTACAGCGCCTGAAAACAACAACTGGCATCGCATTTTCTTATGGAATTACCTGATGTAACGATTACATTTACATATTATTTAATGAACCATAAAATGTGAGATTCCATATGAAATATGAAATCAATCTTATGGATCTTTGGATAATTTAAACCAGAAGATTGGAACTTTTTATTGCAGGGATTATGTAACACTTCGTCTTAACTCAGAGACAAAAGAGAGTCAAGTTTTAAAAGTTTAAAGATTTATTAAAAACAAATTAAAACTAGACTAACTTTAACACTAAATGTATGGTGTAACTAAGGTGAATGAGACGGAGAATGGTGTAGTGTGGAATATTGTTCAGAACCAGCAAATCTGGAGAAACAATTAGTTCTGATGTGAGTGAAGGTGATGTCTTTGCGCTGAGCTCTTGGTTTGGAGATTTATAACACGCACTGAGACGCCATTCTGTCGGTCTACGAACCCTTAGCGGAAGTCCCCGTTAGATCAGGAATGTCGAGGTCCTGCTTGACCTTCTCTGGAACCGAAGCCGGTAGGAAAAGCAGCGGTTGCCGACCAAACCACTCTTGAGATATTTCCCGGTCACGACAGTTTTATTGGCATCCAACGAGACCCAAAACGGGGCCATGATGGTTCAGCTTTTATTCTGAAAGGAACCATTGCAGCAGGTGGAGCAGCAACAGATTTTATCCAGCTTGTCGTTGGTTCTTTTGGCTGAAGAGGAAAGTTACGGATTGGCCACTCCGACAACTTCTCTAGAACGCTTTGAACTGGCGTTAAAGATGACGTGGGCATAGTTTTATACTTCGGATGTTTTGGTTTATGGTCGAATGAAAAGATGACAGATTTACCAAGCACCACCAAAACCACGCCTCCGTCAGATCTGGCAGATTCTGATTGTATCAGTAAAAGCAATGTGTCATGTCTTAACACTACGTGAGATCAGTCCTAGTGGAAACATTTAAAGTTATATTACTTATTATATTCTATAGGATTATAATATCAAGTAATTCATATTTTAATTTCACCAATTGGTCACATCTTATTATTGACTAACACTTTGTTTGATTAGCTTATTAAAATAGAGTTCTTTGATTTATTACAAAGAAAAGTCCTTTGTCTTCATTCTTCTCTTGAGCTGGAAAGGAAAACAGTTTAGAAGCAAATGCATGAGACCTTGAGGCAATATCTCATGCAGACTAGTTCTTCCTGAGGAGAGAGGGTAAATAACCTTCGGTGGAATAGCTCCGTCATCACGTTACACTGAAGAACCATCAAACTCTGAGGAGTTACGCCGAGGTTGCATTCTTTCTGCTCAACGGGTAACATTTACTGTAATGTTTTTTAACTAGCTACAGTCTAGCGATGTGGTGTAAAACTACCCTGAAATGTATGTATACTGCCCTCTAGTGGCTGGAAACTACACACTGCAACTTTAAAGCTAGCAAATGAATCGAACTGCTGTGCTCATTTAAACGAGACACAATTGTACGAAAAAATTCTGCCTCTAATCAGGAAAGGTTGATTTTCTTAAGAAATGTTTTACACCTTCTTGATTAAGCTGATTTTCAGAATTGTAATACATTAAAAAATAAAAAAATTACCTTTTTTTGTCTAGGGAAAAATATCACATAAAGACTAAGCTCTAATTTGTAAGGGAGACAAACATCGTGGAAGTAGATTGCCACTTGTGAACAGCATCACATCTGAGATTGTAAAACAGAAGATATTTGAAGTGCAATGGCTATAAAGAGTTTAAAACAGCAAGGTGCAGTGACTTCGCTTGTCTCATGCTGAAGGAGCAGAAAAACTGAAAGCCTGACATCTTGGCCCGAATTTGACGAACGTGCAGATGGAAACCGTACTAGAAGGTAAGACTGGCTGGTGGTTCTATGAAGGAGTGTGCAAAGATAAGCTGGAGCCAAGCCCAGGAGTGCCTTATATGCCCCCGGCATGAGCATACAAAAGCTCCAGCACATCCAGAACTCAGCTGCCCGGGTCCTGATGAGGAGACGCAAATACGATCATATCACTCCCGTTCTGAGATCACTTCATTGGCTGCCCATCCAATATCGAGTTCAGTACAAAATTGGCCTTCTTACTCACCAGTGCATCCATGGAGCTGCTCCTGCCTATCTGAGCGAACTTCTCATCCCACACACCGCCACAAGAACCCTCCGCTCTACCACCTCTTCACACCGCCTGCACCAACCACTGACTAAACTCTCCACTATGGGAGACAGGTCCTTCAAGGCAGTGGCCCCTCAAATTTGGAATTCTCTCCCTGAGTTTCTAAGGGCCACACAATCTGTGGAGCTTTTCAAAAAAGCCCTCAAGACCTTTTTGTTTAATAAGGCTTTCTAGTGCACAATGACCTATTGAGTGTTTTACTTTATTGTGTTGTTTTTACTTATTGTTTGCATCTACTGTAATGACTTTTTAGATGGGTTTTATCTACTTCTGGGGACTGTTTTTATTTTCCATACTTGATAGTATCCTGGAATTATAACTGTGTTTTTAACTAGCTGTGTACCTGTCCCCTATACTCTGTAGCACTTTGAGATTAATTCTGTAATGTAAAGCACATTATAAATAAAATGTATTATTATTATTATTATTATTATTATTATTATTATTATTATTATTATACACCAAAGTCATCCGATAAGAAACCTTTGTGAACTCAGAGAAGGCCACTCAGCTTTGACATACAGTTCACAATGATGAGTGAGGCAACTATAATCAGTCATGAATGTCAAAGTACAGTGGTACAGTGTTGAAGGACTGGTGGCATTTGGATCTAGAAATAATCATGAAATAATGTTTATACTCACATCTAAATAATATATCTTACAAAAAAAGTCAAATTTTTAAACGTGACATCAGAAAATACCGGAGTAATTACGTTCTCCCTCGACTTTGATGGTGTTCGTTTTAGATCCTAGTGAAACCGATGTTGACACCCCGCGAATGCTTTCAGAGACACTTTTTATTAAAGCATTTTATGTTAACTATATAATTACAGTTTTTCTCTTTGCTTTGGCGCATTTCTCACAACAGAATTAAACTTTGCACAACAGTTAGTGCAACCTGTAGCGTAGTCATTTGGGCGCAACTAGTGACAGTTTCATGCTCGTTTTGTAGAGGATTTTATGGTCTTATAAAGGAGCTGGAGATGGGAGTAATTTGACAGCGCTGGGTCTTTAATGAATCTGCTCATAACATACAAAACAGCCGTTCAGACAAAAAAGGCCAAGACCAAGAGTGGAAGGCTTCATTTATACCCTTCTTGCTACGAGCCCGAGCTGCACGTGCATGCGCAACAGTGTTGATACAGAACAGGGGCGTGTCCAGGGAGTGGCCTGGCGTAGCAAATGCCAAACCTTGGAATTTGATTGGCCCAGGTGCCACCACACTGAATTCCCTTTAAATAGGCTTTTCATTGTCCACAAAAGGCTTGGGGTACATTAAAAAAAAAAAAAAAAAGCATAACCATTGGTGCCACCCATGCACAAAGTAGTGCCTCACCTGGGCCACCCCATTTTAAAAGATCTGGACACGCCACTGATACAGAAATGTTCTATCTTTCCAAATCCTCTACAGTTTCATCCAGATGCTATTGGGCATGAAGCAATAGGGAAAGCACAAATGTCTGTTAAATGATCACTTTTGACTTGCTTTTATCATGTCTGTCAAATTTAGCTATACTTGTCTGAATAGTCATAATTCATCCAACTAATAATCTTCATTTATTTGCTTGTGTAAGAACCTTATCTTACACTGACGAAAAGGGGGGTTTGAACAATTAGTTGCAACCAACCGTGCCTGGTGACAACCTGACAATGTATGTAGGGATAACGTAAGCTTCCACCACTCTGCTGTGGTCGGGCAGCGGTTTGCAGCTCATGACAGGATGCTCATAGAGTATCTTCCTCCCTACTCTCTATTCCTAAATCCAATCGAGGATTTTTCTCTTCCTGGAGGTAAACGACCGGTGTCCACATACCCAAATGCTAGCAGCCATAGATGAAGCTGGTGATGACATCACAGCAGAGTCCTGCAGAGGGTGGATTCGGCACTCAAGAAGATTCTTTCCTCGATACGTTGACAGCTGACATTCGCTGTGATGTAGAGGAAAATGTGGCCAGACAGACGGGAGCGCCTAGATGTCCATGATTGATCTGCAGCACCGTCTGTTTTACAGTATTTTCAGTTTCAAAACTACTACAGTATGGATTACTGAGCCAAAGTTTATATTTGTTGCAAATGTTTTTTCTTCCAGTTGCACAACGCTGTGAACAGTTGTAAATACACAGTGTAAAGTGTAAATTCACTGTCCTGATTTTTATTTTCTTTTAGTTTTCTAATGCCATGCTAACGTTGGCTTGGCTTTACACCGAGAGTATGTGTGGGAGTACTTCCAGAGTGAAAACACGTTCAAGCCTTTTGTCTTGATTGCTCAAAGGTGCTGGTGTCATAACTTGTCATTTTGATGACACTTTCACTGACATAAATACTTGCTTTAGAAGACTAAAGGACCCATTCTGATTCAGGGACTTCCTTTTGTGCAACTGACTTTCCATTTTGAGAAAGAGACTCGCTTTTGCAGCTTATCTACTATGTTTTGCAGTTTGCACCAATTGTTTTGAGAAATGCTTTAGCAGTGGTGCAAACTTTAACGCTGTTGTGAGAAATGCACCAAAGCAACTGAGGAAAACTATAAATGCACTCCTTTATGCAACTGCTGGTGGTTCTGATTCAAACAAGGGTCTCGGGACTGAAACAGACTGTGCATAAAAGAATTCCCGGATCAACGCAGTGTTTGGACAGAAACAAGGTTTTTCTCAATCCAGAACTCCCGCATGAACACTGGGCCAATTATACGTTTAGGTGAAAACTCTGTCTGATTTAGAAAAGCCTTTTGTGGACAGCAGCCAGACTGTTGAGGATACATGTTCATAGACTAGTCAGAACTTACACTTAATAGGCTCTTTGTGTTCCTACACCGGCTTTTATCTCTCCCGTGTCTCCGTGCTGGGGGGTAACACTGTGTTCCTGGGAGGTAAGAAAAGATTTAATGAAAGGTGAAATCTGTCACAGGAACACAGAGTTATTAACGCTTCAGCAGTAAACCTTGTGTTGCTCTACAGGCTGTCTCCATCTTCTGGGCTGATTAGATACTGCTTCATCAGCTTTTAAGACCACCGCTGGCTTCCAAAACTCAGTAAAACATCAAATCAGACCAAAGTCCTGCAAAGTTTCTTGTGTTTTATTCAATAATCTAACTTCTTCTTCACCATTTAATACTACATGATATTACAAAGACGGTTGCCTTCCTCTTCCAGCCAGACATGAGTCACTGATCAGATTTAGAGCTGTGTTTTCCTCTCTGTTCACATGTGAACTGTTTCCTTCTTCATTTCCATAATGCGACCATCTGCAGTGAAAACCATCTGGTTTCTGAAAGAGCTTGTTTGGTCAAAAGCATCGACATTTTCACTGGACAATTCGTGTCCATAGGCTCGAATTATACGTTTTTGTTTCCAAATGGGAGGTTCCCACCACTGCAATTTTGACTGTTTCACATGTCTCTTCACGCCCAGACAATCCAAAAATGGGAAAAGAGGTGGAGCCAAGGGTTACGGTTGGAACAAATTAACCAATGTAGATACTAGCTAACGTAGCTAACACAAGAAGGTAAAAAGTGGCTCAGGGGACCAGGGTAGCCCACCCGCATGGCCGACTGGTATTCGTGTGAGGCTGTAGTCATGCTGATCACCTGTGAAGATCTAATATGGACTGGGACTGTTAAATTACAAGCAGAGCCTCAGACTGCTGCAATCGAAGCCGGACGTCGATGCCTTTTACTAGGGTGACCATACGTCCTCTTTCCCCCGGACATGTCCACTTTTCATTCTCTGTCCGGGGAGGTGTCCTACATTGATGAAAATGTCCGGTTTTTCATCCAGGAGCAGGGATCGAGTTATGGGGGCTAGATATACACCGAGATCGTTGACAACGGTGGGCTCACAGATCTTTGACCGCGGTGGAACAGTGAAGCCCGATAGCCTCCGCTACCCTTGATCAGATATAAAGCTCTAGTTTTTTTTTTTTGCCCAGCAGTCACATCAACGTGTTATATTTCAACCAATCTTACACCGAGCAGTGGTTTGGTATACTCACAATTTCCCACCATTCAACCAGCAAAATAAAGTACAGAAATATAAATTTAGTTACTAATAAAAAAAAGAAGAAGAAACTGCTCGGATGATCTGTGCAGTCAATAACCACAGCAAGCCCTCTTTGTCCAAATAATTCCATGATTAACATCCAAACACAAACACACAGACAAAACTAAAGCTCAGAGTCGAAATGGCTAAAAGTCTGTTAACACCAGGCCGAGGCCTTTCCCCTCTGCGGTCACGTGGTTCTGATGCTCATTAATTATACAGAATTTTAAGCGTTGCATTCCTCTTAAGCAGAAGAGTTACGACCCCCCCACCACCACCACCACCTCCCCACACACACACACCCATCCCCCACCCAGAGTTGTCATGAGTGTAAACTAGATCTATAAAACCTAAAATGAGTTTTTGAACCAGGCTGTAAACATGTTTATTTCTGCTGTGAAGATGGTATTTTTAACATGGGAGTCAACGAGGATTTGCTCTTTTCTGGTGCCAGCCCCTAGTGGATGAGAGTGGAACTGCAATTTTGCCACTTTCTTCTTGGCTTCATGTTCATCCCAGGATTATGGGGGCTTGGTCATGAGGTGCGAAGCAAATGAAACTAAACCGATTCTTTATACTGACCCACCATCTGACTTCAGATTTCACTACAGGCACTCAGACCGGGAAACATATTTTTCCAGCTTGCTGTGGTCCCGGGCTGGTGATCTGGTGTGAGTCGAAGCTCAGATTCAGCTGTGCAAGATCATTTTAAGGTGTTACAAAACTAATACATTTATCAATCATATTAAAATAGGTAGAGAGGCCTGGTCACATGACACACAGCCAAGCTGCACCTGCAGTTTTCAGAGAGGAAGACCTGCTCATAACCTCCCAAAGTAAAATGAAACCAGTGACACATTTTAATGACTCACAACCACACGATTTCCATCGGCCCTGAACAGCTGCAGCAGCAAATCCGCATGAAACGGCATCTAAACGTGACACAGATGAAATGAAGCAAACGGTTTAACGATTTCAGCTGCTAGCTTGGTTTCTAATTAGTCTCTCTGCAATCATTAGAGTGATGCTGCACATGGACCAGAGAATTCGGTTCAGATGAGAAGTGAAGTTTTGTGTTCAGCAGGCAGCAACACACACACAGAACACGGAACTGCTCAACAGTTTCACTCTGATTTGTTTCCATCATCCAGTATTTGCTCAGGATGTTCTCTGTGAGCCGCTGTGAAGGCTCAGTGAAACCTCCACATCTTTTCCCACTTCTATTCTAGCGTAGTTTCATTCAAATCTTGAAAGGGAAATGACTATAAGGAGAATAATTAGGGTACACTGTAAAACATTGATGGAAGTAAGTAGGACCCAAGCAGAACTTAATTTGTAAATGAAATGTTCCCGGAACGCAAATAGTGACGCCAAGCCAATTCGATTCGCTGGAGTTTTTGACAATTAAAATTGCGCCCACATTTTCTAAGTTAAACATCTCTTTTAACAAAGGTATTTTCTGCATCTTTACTGTTTCCCTGCTTCAGTCATCCCCCGCCCTCCCCCTGCGCAGTGGTCGCAAACTAACTGATACGCCTGCAGCCTCTCAGAGTTCCTGCTGATCTACACATTGAAAGAATAATTTTCGAGGTGGAGGGCTGGGGTTGGCTTTTTGTTAGCCCCAAGACTCTCTGCCTGTGTGTTGGGGTTTACCCCTGGGGATGAGAGGGTAGCTTCCCTGCGCCTTCAGGTCGGGGAACGGGTCCTGATTGTTGTTTGTGCTTATGGGCCAAATATCAGTTCAGAGTAGAGCCCTGCACTGAAGCCCTAGGACCTCGGGTCGGCCCTGCCCTTGGGCCGTCGGGCCGGGCTTCGGGCCAACGACTGTGCAATTACCTCGGACACGGGCCGGGCCGGGCGCCTTTATTTTTAATCGAAATCATTAAAAAAATTGAAACACTTAAACGCAGCAGTAGAGCCCTGCGCGGGGCTGTTTTCTTCATCCCGCTCCTGCCCGCTCCCGCTGAATTTCTGACCATTACAGCCTGCAACCGCAACGTGTGTGTTACACTCCCGCCCGCACCTGCAGCGTGCATGTCTAGTCCCGCCCGCAACAGCAAAATTCGGAGAAATTATTACCTCACAATAAAAGAGATGTATTGAGTTTGCGTCCTCAACTTGTCATTTTATAGGTTATCCGCTTTCACCGCAGCGCTGCGCTCCGTTTCAATCAGGCTGTACAGCAGGATTTCCCCTCGTAGCGATATTTTCTCTAACTCTGATTGCTTCATGCTATAGATCGTTGGAAAGCTGCTTTTATGTACCTTTAGGAACCGTTGGAATTATTTGAATCTGATCAGCCATTCAAGTTATAAAACGGAGCATTTTGGATGACAAACTCGCACGTCTCTGAATCTGTGTTGTGATTCGTTGCGCACAAGACAGGGGATCCCGGTGGCTACCGTAATGTATTGTATATGCACGGAAAGCCCCATTTTTAATCTTTTCAGCACTTTTGGAATTTTAATTATATTTTGAACTAGAGCAGGGATCGGCAACCCGCGGCTCTTCCATCCATCTGATGCGGCTCTCTGTGCTTGTAAAATAATGAATGGATATTTAAATAAAATGCTTTATATTTTACTGACTTGATTTTATATCTGTAAGTCAATTCTATGTGAAGATTGTCTGCGTAAACCTGAACAGGTCCAACCCAGTCTTACTGTGAGACCGTGTTGGGTCACGCTTGTACGTAATCATATGCGCTTATGAGCTGAAGAGGATGTGAGATTCTGGGATTCTCCTCAGACGGCTCCTGGATGTGTCGCACATTGGAGACAGGAACAAGCGCTATTCAGCCAAAGTTTCATAATCAGGGAACATTTTCGAAGTGACAAGTCTCTCTGAGTGACAGGGTTTGGAAAACACTCGCTTCAGTGGGAGGAAGCTTCCCGCATGCGCTTCTGCGACGCTCGGATCCTGCACGTCTTTTAACACATTGGTCAGGATTGACGCACTTTGTTTTCATTTAGTTGGTTAAAAAAAAGTCGGGCTTGGGCTCGGGCCGGGCCAGAGAATCCTGAAAACCTTTTCGGGCTGGGTCGGGCTGGGGCTCCACCCCCTCGGGCCGGGCCGGACACGGGCTCAGATTTTAGGCCCGTGCAGGGCTCTAGTTCAGAGTACCCACCCTTTTTGGAGTCCCTGGGACGAGTGCTAGATAGTGCTCCATCAGGGGACTCCATTGTCCTGCTGGGGGACTTCAATGCTCACGTGGGCAATGACAGCTTGAACTGGAGGGGTGTGATTGGGAGGAATGGCCCGCCTGATCTGAACTCGAGTGGTGTTTCGATATTGGACTGCTGTGCAAGTCGCAGTTTGGCCACAACGAACACCATGTTCGAACATAAGGATGTCCATCGGTACACTTGGTACCAGGGCAGCCTGGGTCGCAGATTGATGATAGACTTTGTAGTCGTATCATCTGACCTGCGGCCATATGTTTTGGACACCCGAGTGGAGAGAGGAGCGGAGCTGTCAACTGATCACCACCTGGTGGTGAGTTGGATCAGATGGCAGGGGAAGATGCCGAGTAGACCTGGCAGACCCAAAGGCATAGTGAGGGTCTGCTGGGAACGCCTGACAGAAGAACCTGTTAAGACGGTCTCCAAATCCCACCTCCGGCAGAGCTTTGACCGCGTCCTGAGAGCAGTGGGGGACATTGACTCCGAGTGGGCCTTGTTCCACTCTGCGATTGTTGAGGAGGCTGTCGCTAGCTGTGGTCGCAAGGTGGCCGGTGCCAGTCGTGGTGGCAACCCCCATACCCGCTGGTGGACACCAGAGGTTCAGGGAGCCGTCAGGCTGAAGGAGGAGGCCTACTGGGCGTGGCTGGTCTGTGGGTCTCCAGAGGCAGCAGAAGGTACTGGATAGCCAAGCGGGGTGCAGCAGTGACAGTTCCAGAGGCAAAATCTCGGGCGTGGGAGGAGTTTGGTGAGGCCACGGAGAAAGACTATCGATTGGCTCCAAAGAGGTTCTGGCAAACTGTTCGGTGCCTCAGGAAAGGGAGGCAGCAACTCGCTCACACTGTCTACAGTGGGGATGGGGAGCTGCTGATGTCAACTGGGGCTTTAGTCGGACGGTGGAAGGAATACTTTGAGGAGCTCCTCAATCCCACCTATGCACATTCCGAGGAAGGAACCAGAGCCAGGAGACCTGGGGATAGACTGTCCAATCTCGGGGGCAGAAGTTGCTGAGGTGGTCAAACAACTACACAGCAGCGGAGCCCCCGGGTGGATGAGGTTTGTCCTGGGTATCTCAAGGCTATGGATGTTGTAGGGCTGTCGTGGTTAACACGACTCTGCAACATTGTGTGGTCATCGGGGGCAGTTCCTGTGGAGTGGCAGACCGGGGTGGTGGTCCCCATCTTTAAGAAGGGTGACCTGAGGGTGTGTTCCAACTATAGGGGATCAGACTCCTCAGCCTCCCTGGAAAGGTCTACTCCAAGGTACTGGAGAGGAGGGTCCAATCGATAGTTGAATCTCAGATTGAGGAGGAGCAATGTGGTTTTCGTCCTGGCAGTGGAACTGTGGACCAGCTCTATACCCTTGCAAGGGTGATGGAGGGGGCATGGGAGTTTGCTGAACCAATCCACATGTGTTTTGTGGATTTGGAGAAGGCTTATGACCATGTCCCCAGGGGCACCCAGTGGGGGACGGTCCAGGAGTAAGGGGTGGGTGGCTTTCTGTTAAGGGCCATTCAGTCCCTTTACCAGAGGAGTGTGAGTTTGGTCCGCATAGCCGGAAGTAAGTCGGACCTGTTCCCAGTGAGGGTTGGACTCCGCCAGGGCTGCCCTTTGTCACCGGTTCTGTTCATTACCTTTATGGACAGAATTTCTAGACGCAGCTGTGGTGTGGAGTGTGTCGAGTTTGGTGGCAGGAGAATCTCGTCTCTGCTTTTTGCGGATGATGTGGTCCTCCTAGCTTCATCCAGCTCTGACCTTCAGCTCTTGCTGAGTAGGTTCATGGACGAGTGTGAAGCAGCTGGGATGAGGATCAGCACCTCCAAATCTGAGACCATGGTTCTCGGCTGGAAAAGGGTGGCTTGCCAATTCCGGGTCGGGGGAGAGGTCCTACATCAAGTGGAGGAGTTTAAGTATCTCGGTGTCTTGTTCACGAGTGAAGGTAGGAAGGATCAGGAGATTGACAGACGGATTGGTTCAGCATCTGCAGTGATGCGGACGTTGAGCCGATCTGTCGTGGTGAAGAGGGAAGTGAGCCAGAAAGCCAGGCTCTCGATTTACCGGTCGATCTAGGTCCCAATCCTCACCTATGGTCATGAGCTTTGGGTAATGACCGAAAGAACGAGATCGCGGATACAAGCGGCCGAAATGAGTTTCCTCTGCAGGGTGGCCGGGCTCAGCCTTAGAGATAGGGTGAGGAGCTCGGACAGTCAGGAGGGACTCGGAGTAGAACCGCTGCTCCTCCGGATCGAAAGGAGTCAGTTGAGGTGGCTTGGGCATCTGGTCAGGATGCCTCCTGGACGCCTCCCTGGGGAGGTGTTACGGGCATGTCCTGCTGGCAGGAGGCCCCCGGGTCGACCCAGGACACGTTGGAGAGGTTACATCTCCAATCTGGTCTGGGAACGCCTTGGGGTCCTGCCGGAGGAGCCGGTGAAGAAGGCCGGGGAGAGGACGGTCTGGAGCTCCCTAGTTGGGATGCTGCCCCCACGACCCGGATCCGGATAAGCGGAGGAAGACGACGACAACAACTTCACATCTGGAATAAACATGTTTACAACCTGATTCAAAATACCTTTTTAAGTTTAATAGGTCAAGTTTGCAGTCAGGACAACTCGGGAGGGGGGGGGGGGGGGGCGCAATTGCTACACCTTAAAAGTATGAATAATTAGATTTCATTGACAGGTAGCATGACCTGTCAGAGCTAGCACTAGTCCCTAACTCTGGAGAAGACCTCAGCCTTGCATCAGAAGTGTTCGGCCATTTAAAATCTCTTAACTTGTGAGTTAGGTCAAAGATGGCTAGCTGTGGTACTGATGGCAATAACAGACCATAAAGGAAGTGTTTGGTAATTTTTCATTCGACAATAAACCATAACATCCGAAGTATAAAACTATGCCATGTCAGCTCTAACGCCAGTTCAAAGCGTTCCAGAGAAAGTGACGGAGTGGCCAATCCTGATCTCAACTCTTTAACCGAAAGAATGAAAGACAAGCTGAAAAATTTGTTGCTATTCCAACAGTGGCAACAGTTCCTTTCAGAACAAAAGCTGAACCATCAAGACCTAGGCTTGGGTCTCACCAGACGCCAACAAAATTGCTGTGACTAGGAAGCAACTTATAGACGGGACTAGCCGGCACCACTGATTTTCCTACCAGCTCGGTTACAGAGAAGGTCCAATCTAGACCTCGACATTCCAGATCTAAAGGGGACTTCCTGAAGGGTAGGTAGTCCGGCAAATGGTGTCTCATGTATTTATGAACCTCCTAACCAAAGCTTAACGCAAAGACATCACCTTCAGTTCCCATCAGAATTAATCGCTTCTTCGGATTTGCTGGTTCTGATTTAACGTCACACGTCATCCATCCACCATCTCATCCAATTTAGTTGCACCATACATTTAGTGTTTAAAGTCAGTCTAGTTTAATTTGTTAGTAATAAAATTCTTAACTTCTAAATAACTCTATTCTGTTGTTTCTGAGTGAATACATAACGGTTATCTAATTCCTGCAATAAAAAGTTCCAATCTTCTGGTTTAACAGATTCGTAAGGTGGATTTCATACAATATTTCCTATGGAATCCTACACCTTATGGCTCATTAAATAACACGTAATCTAATTCATTACACATTCTTATGTTTCTGTACTTTAATTTGCTGGTTGAACGTGGTAAAATGCTGTCCACTCAACATAACATTTCTTGGTCAAAACTGGGTTGAGATATGAGGTGTTGGTGGGGCTTGAAGGGTAGTGAAACCTTTAGCTAATCAAGCTAACCAAAGCTGGTCCACCATGGCCAGAGATCCATGAAGTTGCTGATGTAGAATGGAGGAAGACCGAGTTTTGGTTCCGTGTCTCCCTTCAGCAGCAGTGGCCCTTAGGGGTGCAACGGGTCATCATTGAGCCTTGAGCCACATTGTTCCCTCTCTATGGTACGGCACGCGCATGGTCTGCAAATTGGTCACGTGAAAGGCTGAAGCACCTCCTGTTCAATCCAAAAGAGTAAAGCACAGCAGTGGTCATGGCACAGGAGTAGAGGTGCTTGAAATACCCCCTGGATCATTTAAGTCGTGTGAATGGGAGAATTTTGGCTTCCCTGTAAAATACAATTATACAAACTGCAAAAATGAACACACACACACACACACACACACACAGATCTGTGAATCTGCCACGCCAGCCTCCCGGAGACCGTCTCCCGGCCGGGATCATCCACACAATGCAGCCGGCCAGCTTCTCCAGTCACCCAGGGCAGCGAGTGATGCTATCCCCTGGTTCCAATGCAAGGGTGCAGTCATTCTGGCTGCCTGCAGTGTTCTCAGGAAGACCATAGAAACACTCCAACTCTTTGAGTTGATGTGTTCTTCAATTATGTTACTCAGCACCCAAAAACATCTGTTAGCTTTGGTTAGCTCAGTTCTCAGGAGCATCTCACATCAGTAGCTCATATCTGGGAAATTAATTGCTGACTCAGACTCAGACATCTTAGTCTCATCAGACCAGAGAGTATTATTTCTCACCATCTCGGGGTCCTTCAGGTGTCTTTTAGCAAACTCTGTAAGGTGTTTTATAGACAGGTGTGTTGCTTTCCTAATCAAGTGCAATCAGTAGAATCAAACACAGCTGGACTCCAGTGAAGGTGTAGGACCATCTCAAGGATGATCAGAAGAAATGGAAAGAGTTAAATATATGAGTGCCACAGCAATGGGTCTGGATACTTAGGACCATGTGATGTTTCAGTTTGTCTTTTTAATAACTGCCTAAATTTCTATAAATTCTGTGTTTTTCTGTCAGTATGGAGTGCTGTGAGTGCATTAATGAGGAAAAACATTGTTTAATTGATTTTAGCAAATGGCTGCAATATAACAAATAGTGAAAAACTGATGTGGGTCTGAATACTTTCCGTACCCCCTGTATGTGTGTATGTTTGCATGAATGAATGAATGAATGAATGAATGAATGAACACTTTTGGAGAAAATCAACTCAGAGTCAGGTGGGAAAATAAACAAATAAAATCAAAAACTTCATTAAAATGAGACAAGATGAAAAACTGATTCATACAGTGTCTGTTTGTTTCTGGTGAACTTTTATTGAACCTTTTCCAGTTTTTCATCACCATTCATGGCTTACATTTCTTCAAAGACAAGTGCGTTTTTCTCATTCCTCCTTTTTACATAACATGTTTATTTATGTGTCTGGCTCCTGCTGTGAATAATCTGTTGGTTGTTGATGCAAGATCTGACCTTCAGATGAAGAACCTTTTTTATTCTGAGCTTAATTTTGTGTTGGAACTCGTCTTCAGACCTGATAAAGGAACCTTTGGTTTCGGAACTTCTGGGTCTCATCTCAGCGTTTTGCTGATGATGTATTTCTGCTGGGTTCCTTCAGTGTGCCATTGGGCATGTGCAGACATTCGATGTATTAAGTCAGACAGTAACAGGAATTTGCAATCCTGCTAAGTACGAGGTCCTACAGCCTATTTGGGCCTCTGCTGACAAAAAAAAACATGTTGAATATAAAGGTGAAAAAAATATATATTATAATAATAATTAGTATTTACACACACACACACACACACACACACACACACACACACACACACATATATATATATATATATATATATATTTCATATCTTGTCACAAAAATCAAGCTGGCTGAGATGGTTTCACTCCGTCCACTTGTGTGTTGTTTCCTTTTCCTTTCCAGAATTTGACTACCCATCTGCAGTGAAACTCTCCTGGTTGAACTCAGGTTTCTGAAAGTGCTTGTTTGGTCAAAGGTGTGAAGAAAACCAAATAAGGGTATTTTTATCTCTCTGCACTTACGGCTCACACAAATCATAAGCTTCAGATGTTTTGAGGTACATGTGAATGCTTGAGACTCTTATTGTGAAGGAACACATTCAATTCTACGAGTTCTGTTGTTGGCACTGCTGCAGAAATAGCAGAAAGACTGCACCTTGTACTGTAATAATAGAAGACCTTGTTTTGTTATGATTTAATCAGTAAAAACACACCTGTATCCATGGGGTAAGATGGCAAATACAGATTGATTCAGCTTCTCCAACTGAACTCTGGAAATAATCTACCTTTAATTCTTATATGTTAACAATAGTTAAGCCAAGACAAGTTTAAACATCCTGGTGTATGGTGTACACGTAAATTTAAAGACTTTTTTGGAACTAATTATAATCCTTTAGTACTGGTCTTAAACAAGATATTTCCCGATTGCTGGGTTTCATTCTGCAGTCGCGCAAAACTCAAATGGGGGGGACAGGAAGTGATGTGCTCCACTACAAAACACATTTGAACACTTTGGAGTGGTCGCAATGGATCCTTCTTTGATGCATGCCAGTTGAAAATGATCACCTTTTGCTCTTTACTGGCTAAAAGACTCATCCACCAGTAAGGGAGACTGGGGTAAGTTGACCCGCTCCTTGTATCTAGGCAGTAGTACAGATTTGTTTTAATGTGACCATACATTTTGCAAGCACCCTCCATTGTGATTTTCCTGTGATTGAAAGAAGCTTGTGGTAAGTATGCTTTATTCTCAAAAACCTGTGTTTGTGCGAGATCGATAGGCGGATTGGTGCTGCGTCTGCAGTGGTGCGGGCGTTGAACCGGTCTGTCGTGGTGCAGAGAGAGCTGAGCCAGAAGGCATAGCTCTCGATTTTACCGGTCAATCTACGCTCCCACCATCACCTATGGTCACGAACTTTGGGTAGTGACCGAAAGAACGAGATCACAGATACAAGCGGCCAAAAATAGTTTTCTCCGCAGTGGTGGCTGGGCTTTCCCTTAGAGATAGGGTGGGAAGCTCAGTCATTCGGGAGGTGCTTGGAGTAGACCCGCTGCTCCTCCATGTCGAGAGGAGCCAGTTGAGGTGGCTCGGGCATCTGGTTAGGATGCCTCCTGGACGCCTCCCTGGTGAGATTTTCTGGGCATGTCCAACCGGGAGGAGACCTAAAGGGAGACCCAGGACACGCTGGAGGGACTTTGTCTCTCGCCTGGCCAGGGAACGCCTTGGGATTCCCCGGAAGAGCTGGCCCAAGTGGCTGTGGAGAGGGAAGGCTGGGCCTCTCAGCTTAGGCTGCTGCCCCCTCGACCCGACTCCGGAATAAGTGGAAGAAAATGGAGGAAGATAAATGTTTTTTAAAACATCGTCTCTGATTAACAAATACTTAATCACAAGGACTTACCTTGAACAAAATGGGCCTCACAAATTGTCGTACCACAAACATATTTTGTGGTCGTTTACGGAGGAAATCCCACTAAAACTTTTTATCAAGACTCCCACGAGTCGAACTATCCACCACACAGCAAGAATGATCCACCTGCTTTGCTAAATCCTCCTCCAAACATGAAAAACAATCTAATTATAGCCAAAATTCACTGTTTCTTGCCACATAATCCCATGATGCAATGCTAGAAACATAAACGCTGTTGCCTCAAAAGATCCTTCTACCATGTAGCTAAAGGGTAGCTTGAGTTGCTATGCTATAGTAACCTTTTCCAAAGTGGTAGCCGTGGGGTAAGGAGAGCCAGATGCCCTGGGGCGAGTTGAACCACCGGCACAACTTGGCTTGGATGAGAATCTCGAGGACGAAGATGAAACTGAAGCATCTGAGGGAGCACAGCTAAAGGGAAACCAACTTTTCTTTCCAAGGAGGAAGATGCGGCACTTTTCCTTCAAAGTGAAGTAATAAAGAAGCTGCCTTAATCTCAAAGGGCTGGAAGAACTGCAAGGAGAGAGCAGCAATTCACATTCCCTTGCAACCTTGAGGGGTGGAATGTGGAGAAGATAGTTAAGGAGAACCAAAGAAGTCCAGTTGCCTTCATCTGAGCCATTTTGGATTACCATGACCTGGATGACTGAGAACCTTCACCGGCATAAAAACCACACTATAATTTCTGTGAGTTTGTAACAGTCGCTCTGCTCTGTTGATGTTAAAGGTTTTGGTAGCACCTTACACTATGGGTCCCTTTGTTAATGTTACATTATTAAGAATTATAACCTATTAATCAAAGTATTAACAACTGCATAATATTAATGTTAATATTAAGTAATATATTACTAAGCAGACATCCCCCTGGCCCTTTGTCCTAACCTTAAGGACACTTGATAGTTAATATTTGTGTAAACGTTAATAAACGTTAATAAACGTTAATAAATGTTAATAAATTTAAATTGCATTTGACTTTTTATATGCAGTTTAAAGTTTCCTTTAGGATCATTCAAAATAAAAGTCAGCTGGAGAAAGCAAACTGGAAAAGTTTGTTGGTCAGTTTCCACCAGGTGGCTCAACTTACCCCTGAACTGGAGCGAGCCGAGCCACAAAACCACTTTTTCTTTCAAGACGTCACATTTTCTTTTTGAATGTATGCATTCTTGGCATTCCCACTGATGGGAACCATCCTGGGAAAGATGTGGACATTTTATTTATATATTTATTTTGGGATGGGGGGGGGGGGGGGTCTGTGTTATGTTTGTTTTGTAGAAAACATGGTGGGAGGGGGTGAGCTGTAAATGGAGGTGGCAATAATCAAATAAAGCTGTAATTATTTTTAGTTTATCATTTTGTGAGCCTCACCCCTAAAAACACAGCATTTGTTTGGTTAGGTGAAAGTGTAGCTGTTACAGTTTTAACATAAATGTCAAAGTCCATAACAAACGACTCGGGTTTGAGCTGAAATCTGCTCTTTGGGTTCATTTGTACGAGAGACGTTCAGAGACACCATACCGGCCCTCTAGCATGTGAATGTGCTGGGTGGGGGTTCCTCTGGGGGAAGTCCTAACGCAGACTACAAGTTCGTATCCAAATTAGCAGAAAAACAGGACTGTTTCTCACACTTCGTCAAGCTGAGGGCCACTGCTTGGTCATCTCAGAAGGTAAGCCATCTCAGTGTTTGTTTCAATGAATCCTTCGTGACTTACTGGGTAAGGGTAAACTAAAGGGCTTCAGATGTGTGAACCTCAGTAACTGAAACTGCTGTCTTCCTAAAGACACACCACTCTGTGTCCTCTGTGTGAATGCTATCAGTGAGGAGAGCGATGTTTTAGAAAAATGACACCCTGAACTCGTTAAACTGGTCTTTAGCTGCTGGTTGTGCTGGTGAGTGGACTGTGACTGTTAAACCAAAGACCTAACTCATCAGTTCTGAGTGCTAACACAACAGAAGGTGGAGGAGAGTGAGTTCTGCAAGTGTTTCACACTCTGCTGATTGTCTGCTCAGCAGAGCAGAGGAAACGACCGTTTCAGAACAAAAAGTGGAATGGTGCAGGGGGGGGGGGGTGCATGCTTGGGTTCTGTTTTTTACTAAGATGATCTGAATCATACACTATTAAACTACCTCTGCTGTTTATTCTGATCACACAGCATCACGACTCAGACACCTGATGTATGATTTAGAAAGATAGGGTGTGTATGCCCAGCCATAAAACTCTTATCAGAGCACATGCTGGGGAATCGTGCTAGCAACCACACAAAGAATACCTGCAAACAGGCCATTTACCAAACCAAGGGAACATGAAAAGAGAATCACCCAAAGCATGAATGATCAGTTGGGATGATCACAGAGATCTGAATCCTGTGCGCTAAAGACCTAGCCTAGTGAACTAGACCAAATTCTTGCTTTGAAAAGTTTGGTTTAGCAACGCTCCACTGGAACCTCTGCAGCCCCCACAGCATTCTGGCTGGCCAGTCACAGCTCTCCAGAGGGGTTTCAAACACATAAAGAGCTGTGATTAGTCCATAATGGTGGGCCAATCATAGTGCTCTATCTGCTTAGTGAACAAATCACAGAGCTTTATCCGCTTTGTGGGCCAATCAGGGCACTCTATATGCCTGGTGGGTGGGATGATGCAACAGAGTGAAACAAGAGTATGTCACATTCTTTGTCCAGTGGAATGCGGAGATCATTTGAAAGACAACGGTAGAACCCGCCCCACAACCGAGAGCCGTCAATGGAGCGTTGCCAGACTAAATCATACATTTATTTAATCTGGCTTGCCAGGCTGCTAAAGACCAAGAGTTGGAGTCTTAGTCATCATCACACACTGGTGAAATACATGTCCACATTTGACCTGTCCCAGTGGGGAGCTGCAGCTGTGTCTGCCATCAGGAACTAGTTGGTGGTTTAAGCCATACGAGTCACAATTTATGTATAAAACCAACATTTTCATAACTTTTGTGTGAACAGCTGAATGGGTCATAATGCATGCCCTTAAACCCTCTGGAGACCAGTGAAGTGCTAAATGTAAATAGGACGCCCCCCTCACACACACACACACACACACACACACACACACACACACACACAAACACACACACCACCACCACAACAATAAATAACTTATATCAGGGGTGTCGAACCCAAACTCACACTGGGCCAAAATGAAAATCGGGGACGAAGTCGCAGGTCAAACTTAATATTTTAGAAAAATTTACACAAAATTGCACATTTTCTTTATCAGCATGTATGCAATTTAGAAACAAACTTATTTTTGCATTAACACTGAATGTGTCAATATAATAATAATAATAATAATAATAATAATAATAATAATAACAATAATAATAATAAAAAAATAATAATAACAACAATAATAATAGTAATAATAATAATAATAACAATAATAATAACAATAATAATAAAATAATAATAACAATAGTAATAATAATAATGATAATATAATAATAATAATAGTAATAATAAAAATAATCATAATAATAATAGTAATAATTATTATTATTATTATTGCTGTTATTATTATTATTATTATTATTATTATTGTTATTATTATTATTATTATTATTATTATTATTATTATTATGTTTAGAATTATTTATTTATTTTGTTTGGGTTCCTATTTCAGGCTCAAGTTTAAGTTTCTATTGTTTTCCAGTAGATTGCGTATTTTCTCCGTGTTTAGCAATGCAATAATGCTGCATTAAAAAAAATTATATATAGCTAAGGATGAAACTCGTGTGAAACAATTGGGACTTTGAAATATTATGTAATATTTCTATAGGAAATTTTGTGCATTTTAGGCATTTTCGTGCACTAGGAGCATAGAAACTAAAGGATTGTGTAAGAGATGAATAAATGAACATCTAGTCCCTAACCAGACTTTCAGCCTCAAAACTTTTTCTCTGTAACAGCTGAAAATAACTATTTTTGTCTTAACTTCATAGCTAAATTATCTGAGCAAAACAATCCCAAAAGTTATATCTTAAACTTCTGTTGCTAATTTATCAGTGCCTAATTTATGAAACTCGCTTTGTAGTAAGATGATGTCACTGCTACAAATGAAATAACACTGCATGTTTAATTACTGCTGTGTAAAAGCTGAAGGCTACTCTGCATAGTTAACCTGATGCCAAGCAGGAAAGATGTTTGAGGTGTTTGGGGGAATTTCTAGAACAAATCTTCTTTATTCTAAAAGAAAACAAACTAACAATACAGCCAATCAGCTGTCAGCACGGCAGTGGAGGGCTAGTGGTTTGGGCACCATGGGTCACAAACATGGGACCAAACAGAACCCTGATGCAGCAGCAGATCTAAAACGCAAGGAGTGGACCAGAAAAAAAATCGAGGTTCTGCAACAATCCAGCCAAAGTCCAGACTTCAACCCATCCATGGGGATTCGTTCCAGTCATCATACACAACAAGGACTCAACTGATGGAGTATTTTGGACAGATTCCTGGTGAAGTAATGCAAAATCTAGTTTCTGTAGGCCATCGCTGCTCAAAGTGATAGCTACTGGGTCTGGGGTTGGTCTCAGACACCTTTTGAGTTTACTGTAATTTTGGATGCTATCGTGTATTTAAATGTTCTGTGTCTGAGTTTGTAATCTGCACATGACAGTAGAGCACAGTTTGACTCAAGTCCATCAATAAATAAAAACATGCTTCTTCAGAAGTCTGAAACGGTTTCCTTCACTGTGTGTGTGTGTGTGTGTGTGTGTGTGTGTGTGTGTGTGTGTGTGTGTGTGTGTGTGTGTGTGTGTGTGTGTGTGTGTGTGTGTGTGTGTGTGTGTGTGTGTGTGTGTGTGTGTGTGTGTGTGTGTGTGTGTGTGTGTGCTCAAAGTCAAGTCAATGGAAGACAGATGCAGAGGTGGTAGTTACCTTGATGCCTTGATCAAACTGTGTGTACCATGCTGGAAGGTCTGTCAGGAGCAGCAAGTGTTCCCCAAATGTGTCAGCTACTGTGGTGAGTGCTGGTTTTTTATGCTTCGTTTACATATAAATAGCGAAAATTAAAATGCACAAGGGTCTCATTTATCAAACATGGCGTAGAATCCTTACTAAAACCGTACTTAAGCTCAGCAAAAAAAATGTACTTACGCCAAGCAGGTTTGTGATCTATCAAACATGGAGTACACACAACTGCACGCAATCTCTGCTTCATCAATCGGAGACTATCTAGAAAGGTTCTCAGCTGCTTCTGAGTCACATCCCACCCTCACCACGCCCACTTACTGCCATAAATGGTCAATGCAAAGTGCCTTGTGGATCTCATACATATACATAAGCCGGCTGTTGCAGCATTTCGATCACCACGGAAGCGCTATTTCACAGAAGCAGAAACTGAGATACCTGTGGGTGAGGTGGAGAAATGAAAGGAAGTGCTTTTGTTAAACAAATAAGAGAAAATTCACGGAGTGGCACAGCGTTGCTGAAGCCGTCAATGCTGAGTTCTTCAGAGAGATCTGTGGCGGATATAAAAAAATGGTCCAATCAGGATTTGATCCCCAGACTCCCGGGTGAAAGACACACATGCTAACCAGTCAGCCAAACAGAGATCTCCCCTGTACAAGTAGCCAGGACACATGATCAATCGGGTCACAGTGACAGGACACACACTGCATACTGATATTATGCATTCTGTATTCTGCGCTTCAGGCTGTGTGCGTGCGCTCGCATGTGTGTGTACGCGCGCATGTGTGTGCGTGTGGGGGGTCTTGTTCTGTGTGAACAGGAAGAAGTACAAGTGATAATGCTGCAGGATTTCATAATTGTATCTTCTCAGCAGCAGCACTGCAGGTGCTCTCCATGTCCAACATGTGTGTAAGCCAGGTCCTTAGTCAACTTAAAGTTGCGAACATTTTTCCGCCAAAGTTTTCTTTCATAAATCCCAAAGTTTGTGTGGAAAGTTGCTTACGCAGTTTTCCGACCCCATTTTGTGCGTAAGCAAGCTTGATAAATGAGGCCCCTGTTCTTTAAAACACAGAGCAGGAAAAGCTTTAGTAGAAATGGAATTAGAGTCTAATGCTATGCCGAGAGCTCGTCTCCTGTCCTCCACTTCCTCCGACTCACACTACATGCTTTCCTTTATCAAGACTCTGCACGTTGCATGGCTAAGCCTGGCCACTACTTCGACCGGCTGGTGAAGAAATGCGTGAGATGTGCAGAGGTTTGTGGCAAACATCCTGCTCAATGCTCTCAGCACTGCACGAGTGAGTAGCCCTCTGCTCTGGAGTTCAGGTTTGAATTATCTCCTGGCTTCCTAGCTAGAAAAAGCCAACGGAGGGAATCTGAAAACTGTAGCCCAGCTAATCTCTGTGATGAGAAAATGTGACCTCCAACGTAATCCTTGAGCTTGTTTTAGCTAGCATGCTAAAGTCCTTTAAATTTGGCTCTCTGGTCACTGATTCTGTCCGCTCCCCACCAGCTCCACCTCCTGTGACCACCAAAAGGCTCCTGGCTGGGGTTACCAAACAGATGGGGAACACCAGGACACCCTCGGAACCGATCCCTGTCCCGTTCTACCCCCTCCTGGCCCTGTGCATGGCGCTGCTGTTCTCCAGCCTCTGTCTGGCCTTGGTTGTGTTTCTGAGAGGAGGAAAAACCAAAACCACCAGGACCACACGAGTCCATGACCACGGACAGAAGTGTGCAGTCCAGTCGGAGCAGGAGTTTGGATGTCCCACCAGCCGGGCAGGAAGGAGCTCCGAGGGTTGGTGCAGTAAACCAAAGACCTGTCAGCAGTTTGCTTCTCTCTCTTTTTTTCACTCTTCCACTTCTCCGGTTCCCAGATCCAACATGTTTGAGCTACCTTGCCTGCCGAGAGCCGTCGGATGACTCCATCCCAATCGAGACCTGTGCGTGTGTGCGCTGTTTCCCTGACTTGAGAGTGCTCGGCCAGGACAACGATACACTGAAAAAAATAACTCTTTGGATTTACGTGATTTTATTGTGTACATCGGTTCCACATGATTACAATGAGTTTAACCAATAGAACATGTCTCTTTCCTTTTACTAATAAACTCTCTCCCAATCAATGTATTTTCTTTACGTGAAACTGCTTTAAAAAATCATGTTGCCTCAACATGATTTTTCTGAACAAATGTAATTTAATTTTTTTAAATAATGCCAAAATACTTTTCTTAGGTTCAATGTACAATATTTAACTATAATATCAACTTGATTTTTTCATGTTAGAATTGCTCAAAAATATTGTGTAAACGTAATGCAAAGTAAGTTTGTTTATCCTACTTTTTTCTTTTAAGTTGCCCGTTTCCAAATGTAATGTTTTCATTGGTCCCATGTCTGTGCAAATTAGAACATGGAAAATATGAACTGCATTGACAAAAAGCCAGAGAACTGAAAAGTTGTAGTAAAACTCAGTTTATTAACATTTTAAGGGCAGAAAATGACAAAGCAATAAACTTCCATTATCATTGACTCTTAACAAGATATTTTTGTACTGACTTGAGGGAAACAAAAGAACCCGTGGAATTGTCTTTACAGCAATAGAAAAAGAGCAAAACTGCATATCAGTCAGTTTAATTAAAACTTCTCTGTCCTAAATATTGTATTTCACATCAATGAATTTTAAATTTAGTTTCAAATGAACCTTTCCAGCAAAACTGAAATCTTGCTACTCTTAATGAGCTTCCCCCATCTAAAACATTTCATGAACAAGGCTTTCACATTAATAACAATGATGAGTGCAAATCTGCTAAAATATCCAGACACAGAAAACCTGCTCTGAATGAGCTCCCCACATATAAAACATTTTATGATAAAATCGAACTTTCATATTAATCAGAATAAAATCGATAAGTGCAAAGCTGCTGAAATATTCAAATACTGGAACTATTTAAGGACCCGCCTGTAATGACTTGGAACATAGTTATTATAAGCTATTCAATATTACTCAACAATGAATAATAAAACACCACCAACTTCCAGTGGAGTAAAGAGACAACAATAGGCCAAAATGGGTCAATACAAAAGGCAACACAAACTGTAGTCATTGAATCACTCACTGAAACAGCTGGTTTTTGAGAGCAAGTGTTTTGTTGGAAGGTTTACTGCCATCCAGTCCCATGAAAACCTTCTGGATTACCTCAAAGGTGTAACGGAGGTCAACCGGGTAGTTGAGGTTTAGTGCATACATGAGTCCAAATAGCATAGCAACTGCTAATGCTACATTTTCCAAATCCTGCAACACGCTGATTCCTTCAAGGATAATCCCAATGTCCTCTGGTTCCGCAGAAGTAGATCGTTTTATGACATATATTCCAATGGTGGTGTCTTGAATGACCTCTTTGATGGCATTTTCATCCATGTCCTGTAGAGAGACAATATATAAATTAATATAAAAATACAAAGCTCATTATAAAGACCCTTTACAGAAAAACACACATGGGTGTATTAGACATTATCACAGATAATCAGATTATCACTCACACAGACTCTCCTGTAACTACACATACTTATTGGATATATGTAAAAATTATGAAATGGCACAACCCTACTGAATAAATGCACATATATTGCTCATAGTAAAGCACCCATTGCTGGGTCAAGCAGACTACAGGAATTAAACTCTCAGATGTATTATTCACTGCCTTTCTAGCAGAATGTTCTCAACCACAGGTGGAGAGTGTCTCGAGTCTTGGAAGATCCCTCCCTACGGTTGCGTTTGTGTGTGAGATAAATATCAGCTTCTCACAAGATATCGGTCAGTTTCTGTCTCCTGTCAGTGAGCCCCAGCTGTGGCGGCTACAATTTAGCTCCTCACCATCAGGTTGTGAGTGTGTGTGTGCTTGGATAAATGACTGATTTTGTTATGAAGCACCTTGGGTGGTTGTAAAACTCTAGGAGGCGCCATACAAATACAGGTCATTTACCATTTGCTAAGCGTGTTTGAACCTAAGTTTGGCCAGAAAATGTATTTGGAATACTAGGGATAAGTATGTACATACCACATATTCCTGCACAAGGTTCTCTGGATCTTCCCCCATGTAGACACAGAGTCCTTTGATGATACACTCGCGTCCAGCGTCTGGCTCGTCACACTGAAGACAAAATCATCAAGATTTTCATTAAATTAAAGGGGTCCTAGAATGGATTTTATTCAAAATGTATGTGTGTAAATATGTGTTTCTAGATGTGTGTGTAGATATGTGTCTTGATGGGTGTGTTTGTGTGTGTGTAGATATATTTGTGTGAGTGTGGATGTGTGTGTGTGTGTGTGTGTGTAGATGTATGTCTGAGTATATATGTGTGCAGTGATGTGTGTGTGTGTGTGTGTGTGTACACATCCTCGCCTCTGTCAGTATTCCCCAGGGCAGCTGTGGCTACATCGTAGCTCATCACAATCAGTGTGTGAATGTGTGTGTGAATGGATGAATGATACACTCTAGTGTAAAGTGCTTTGGAGTCCTTACTCTGTGAGGCGCTATACAAGTGCGGCTCATTTATCATTTACATAATTTTGTGTTAAGACAGTAGACTTTAGACCAGGGGTGGGTGATCCTGGTCCTTGAGGGCCGCTATCCAGCAGGTTTTAGCTGTTTACCTGCTCCAACATACCTGATTCCTGGATGAATCACCTGTTCAGCAGCTCATCAGGCTCTGCAACAGCCTGTCAATCACCAGCAGATTCAAACCTGGTGTGTTTAAGCAGAGAAACAACTAACGCCTGCTGGATAGCAGCCCTTGAGGAGCAGGATTGCCCACCCCTAGTCTAAAGTCTACTGTCTTAACACAAATTTATGTATTCAATTCTCTGAGAATATAACAGGTTCTATAATAGCATGCACTTTGGAAAGAAAAGGCATGAAGCTGACAAATATAAACAAAATTTACAATTTGAATAAAAAAGTAGAAAAAATATTCTGAGAAAGTTGATAGCAGTTTCCAAAACTTACATACTCTCCACATAATTAAAAACTCCAAAGCTGTGGTGTACAACCATGATGACCTGCTGAACAGGTGATCAGGGGCTGAATGGGGCCCCTTGAGAAACATGGTTTGAGACCCCTAGTCTTTCTGAGTGGTGTTGCATGTTCTCCCAGGCATGCGTGGGTTTCCTTCAGGTACTCTGGTTTCCCCCACAGATCACAACATGCCCCATAGGTTAACAATTTTACGTCGCTTTGGATAAAAGTGCCTGTCAAATAAATAAACAAGCACACACACTTTACTTACATCAGGTATTTGTGCAACAATCGTTTTGAGCCTTCTTCCTAGCTGCCCTCCTCTTTTTTGGAACAACTTTATAAGGGTGTCAGAGTGGAGATCCAGCTGAGACAGGAACTTTGACTGTAGTGGAACTGTGGTTATCCTCTCAAATTCAGCATTGATCTGAAAAACAGAGCACAAATGACATAACATGTTACACATTGAAGGCAAGTCACTCAACAGAAGTGTCACAGACAAGTAACATAATCAGCCATAGAGCCCTGCACGGGCCTAAAATCTGAGCCCGTGTCCGGCCCGGCCCGAGGAGCACCAGCTCGACCCAGTCCAAAAAGGTTTTCAGGATTCTCTGGCCCAACCCGAGCCAGACTTTTTTTTAACCTTTCATAATGTTTTAGCGGGATAGATTGCTCGGCATTCTAATTATCTGTGAGAAGCGTTCTGCAGTAAAAAAAAAAAAAAAAAAAAAGAAGAGAAAGAAAAACAGCATCAATGCAGCTTTTTTTTCTAACAGAGCGTATTTTTCGAGCGGCAGATGAAATTTATGAACACTATATTAATTGGATGCATTTCTAAATTAATCTGCTCTGAAAATGCGCTCTTGTGCAATTAGAAAAAAAAAAAGCAGCATTCTAATTTTCTAACTGCAGAGCGCATTTTCATTGCGGCAGATTAAATAAACACCCCCGAATTAATACAGCGTTTGTAAATTTAATCAGCCGTTCTGAAAATGCGCTCTCCAGTTAGAAAAAACCCAGCAATGAATGCTGTATTTTTTTTTACTGCAGAGCAAATTTATTCACAGAAAAATAGAATGCTGCCATTTTCATGAGAATAAATGAATGGTTTCTGACATCAAAGTGGACATAAAATGGCATGTTAGAATAGGGGCACATGTTTCAATCAGCAGTTTGAGAATTTGTTTATATAGGTGCATTTATAAACCACACACACCTTAACTGAGCTAACGGTGCCGGTGCGTGAGAAGCAGGCAGGTGCTGCTGCGTTCAAGTTTTTAAGTATTTTTTTAATGATTTCGATTAAAAATATAGGCGCCCGGCCCGTGTCCGAGTTAATTACACAGTCATTGGCCCGAAGCCCGGCCCTCGGGGTGGGCCGACCCCTGGGCCTAGGGCTCCGGTGCAGGGCTCTAATCAGCCACAACAGCTGTTGCCAGGTTTTGTTTTTCTATTAAAAAAATAAGCCCTTTACTTTGATAAACAACCATGCATGGTGCAAATCTTACCTCACTGACATCAAACAGGGCAGGCCATTTCGCCATGAAAGATTCCACCATTGGTGCATCCCGAACAACTTCATGTCGTCTTAATGCAAAGGTCTTTTCCATCTTGTGTTTTACAAGCTTTCTGTTGTTTCTCTGCTTTACATCCAAAAGTAGAGATTTCTGCATAGTCTCCAGTGTGTCCTCGGTTTCTGCTGCTGGGTATGGTGGACAAAAATTCACTTCTGCTCTCTTTGCCTTTTTAACACCAAAGGCTGCACTTTGCCTTCCAACAGGTTTGTTTTTTAAAGAGTTTACAGTCACCTCTGGGTATCCAAGTTTTCTCAGCTGTGTGCGGTAGTTAGACAGTTTATATTTTAAACTGGTCTTCCACCCACCACATCCAGTGCTGGACCCTTTCTCTGTCAAACAAGGATGCTTTTTGATGAGACTCTGGGCAACCTCGTGCATTTCTTTATCGTTGGCATAGACTTTATATTTCACAATTTCCTGCACCAAACTCTCAAGGATTGCCGATTTCAACTTCGGATCTGGAATAAGTGTAGTCCCATTCTGAATGTAAGCCAAATTTGCATGCTGAAGTTTCAACTCTGAATCAAAAGAAAACGTAGGAACATGAAACACAGCAGGCCACAATGATCGTGAGCCAACCAATTCACTCGATGACATCACATCCGTGTCCTCAGATACCCCTGACAGGTATGAGGAGTCACCAACAGAGGAAGGCGTGAATACTTGTGATTCTGAGACAAGATTAAAAGTAGAGTCCTCATCCATGTGCTGGACAGTAGCAGTCTTTGACACGTCAATGACTTTAAGAGTCCCTTTGTTTTCAACTTCGGAAATTGAAGTGAGGTTCAGGAATTCATTTCCAAACAAGGCATCCATAAACTGAAGTTTGAAATCTCCATGAAGTCCGCACTGCTTCCTCACTTCATCAGTTAGATCATCAATAGATGCTGGGGGTCCACTGGAGAGTGTCAGTCTCTGAGAGGTACCATCAGCCAAGATGATCTTTAGGATCATAGCAGTTCCCATTTTCAACACTTACTCTGCAAACAGAAAATTTACATGTAAATAATCAAAAAATGTTCCAAGTCATTCAAGTCAATTTTCCTTCCAGTTACTTACAACAGCAAATGTTCAAGCTTAAAAGCACAGAAAAGAACAGTAAATAGAGTAGGGCTGCTCGATTATGGCAAAAATAATAATCACGATTATGGTGACTGAAATTGAGATCACGATTATTTAGGACGATTTTTCTATTTATGTTGATTTTATTTGTTTTTATTCAGTCATAAAATTGCTCAGGGCACAATCAGGACAAAAATAAATAAGAAACAAGATGATCACTAAAAGAACTCCTGATTCCCAGTATAAAAAGACCAATATACTTTTAGCCCATAGTCTATGACCCAAGGGCTATAGACCTTGGTTTAGCTCATTTAAGTCTAACCAGTACAGACCCAAATACCAATATCTTGCTAATACTGACAGCAAGAATTATACAGTGGCATTTATAACAAATAAATTGATGTTCACAAAATTTTGCATAACATTTATTGAGTCGTGTCAAGGTGCTGTAGGAGAGTGCACTAGCACCGTGTCCTCAGAGAGATTAGTTATTATTTATCAGTGTGAGGAACTTATTTCTACCTTATTTATAAATTATTTATTTACAAGTCCATCAGTTAATGTAATAATTGTCCCAACCACAGCTGCACCCCCACCCCCAACCTGCTCTCACAGCAAACGGGGCAAGCTGCACATGTGTTTAGCACGCGCACATTTAGCCGTTTTTAGTGACTCAGGAGTCCGCAGGTGCGGTGTGTGTCACTCACTCTGGTTAATCCAACAGGGAGCCGGCTCCGAGAGCTGTCTTTAGCAACTGACACATCACTACATCATTCCCTTTCCTATAATGTCCTGAAGAACGGTCCGGAGCGCAGGCGGCGTGTTTAGCTAACCTGCAGGAAATGTCGACGACAGTTATCCAGAAAGTAGCTAAGGGTTACCAGAGATGTTTCTGAGGTGTTCGCTAGGTACTTTTAAGATTTAAAAAGCCAAGAAGGGGGTCTGAGAAGCTGCTAGAAATAGCGTCAAAGTCGCTAAGTTGGCAACACTGTAAGGAGCGCTTCATTTGCTACTCAGGGCAGCGCAAGCGGGAGGAGCAAATAATCGGCTTGTTTTGTTTTTTATAATCGTTCAAAACTCAGATCGTAATCGTGATTAAAATTCGATTAATTGAGCAGCCCTAAAATAGAGTGAAAAAAATGATCGAAAACAATAGCATCTCAGTAAGGCTTCCGCTGCCTTTTTGCGCCACTGATGCTTCCAGTGTGAAACTTCCTTTAAAAGGAAAGCCGGCAAACACTGATGAGGTCATTTGTGCAAACTAAAGATGACAACAAAAGATACAGGCCCATTGGAACCGCAGGAGAGCCATTTTTAATCACTGGAGAAAATAAATAAATTTTAAAAACTGCTAAAACCCAGGTGCACCTGTAAATGCAACAAATTGTGTTAGAAAACAACCACATGTAATATAGAAAACAAAAGCTTTTCATCACCTTTTATTTCTATATGTCTTTTCAAGGTCACCATCCGAACAGATCCAATCTTGTAGTCAACAAGAGGATAAGCATCAAGGAGTTCACTGAGTGCTACAAGAATCAATGATCTTGTGGATACTGAGTTGAGTTCAAAGGCTCTATAGTGTTCTCTGTACCAGCCACCAAGCTCTCTTACTATGTAGAATACACTTTGATGCAAAATGCAGATTTGGTCAATTTCACAAAATTCGGGCAACCCACCTGTTGCCCTGTGAACCAGTACCATTCCCTTCTTATAAGTTATGCCATTTACTGTCACACTCTGTGTAAGGTGAACCTCTGGTGTGTCAGGGAATCTATCTCTGATTGTTTGAGCTATCTCGTCTTTGAGCAAGTCAACAGGTAGAGTTGACACAGCTGAAACTTCAAGTTCAGAAGTGCTAAAACTTGGAGAGCTTAGATGGTAAGCTATCATCATCTGATGCCTCAAGGCCAGCGAGAGAGGAATATTTTTGTAGCAGCTTGTGTGTCTGACAATCTTCTTAAAAAAGCTATGCTTTGCCTCAAAACGCATTGTCCACTGACCGACAACTGGACCAAACAGCTTAATCATCTGAGGATAGTGCTCCAAATAATGGTGTTTTGGGAGCAGTTTGATGTCTGGGAACAACGCTTGGTATCTTTGCCTGTGTTCTAAGATCTTACTTTCTAAAAAGGCCAAAGAGTCATCACTATGTACAGGAGCGACTACAAGCTCTGTGATGTCCTTCAGATCCATGAGAACAAGCCAAGCAGGCTCATTTTCAGGCACAAGTGATCCAACTAAAAAAGATAAAAACCTGAGTAAGCTCCAGTTCTCATGTGCATTGCCTCCAACTGTTTTTGTGCTGGAGAAACTTTGTGACACCACATGCGGTTTATTTGCCTTGTCACCAAATTTGTAGGGAAACTTCAGAATAGCACTATTCAAATGGGCCAATGTGAAAAACTTTTTGGATATAAGCACTGATAAGCAATGAGCCAACTCTACTGGTATTATGCCCTCAAAAACATCATGAGCAAGATCGGGGGGATAACCAAAGATGACATGAAAGTGAGTTAGATTTTTGGTGAAGATGCATTCCCTTTTTACTCCAAAACAACCTGTGCCTGTTTCTTGGGCTTGTTGGACATGAACCTGATGAAGCTCCTTGGTTCTTTGAGGAAAAGCACCAGATGCAACAGAGTATAGTTGAATGTCCTTGTTCTTTCCTATGCAAAATCTACAGTAGTACTCCACAGAAAAACTCTGCAAAAATCCTGCAACACTGTGTGCTCCCAGGTTGTCAGCAACTACACTGAATAGTGTACCTTTAACTGACTCTCCTAACAGCGGTACATAAACACCATGTTCCTCAAGTATTTTCAAATCCTGTAGAAGAGGTTCCAAGATTTTATCATAACCATAACTTTTAACATCGTTGGTTTTACACAAGACTGATAAGTAGATGGATGATAATGAGGAATTAGACCCCTGGGGCAAGTTAGCCAACACCCAATAAACAGCACAAAGCTTATGTTTCTTCCTTGATGTGCCAAGAGGGTTGCAGGTTTCAAAGTCATCCACATAAAAATTTAGGATGATCCTCAATTTTTCACCAGCAAGAAAACAATTTCCATTAAATAGAGAACCATCTTTTGAAGAACGGTACAGATCCGAGTTTCCACAATCTGTCTCCTCTTGCTTTTGATAACTTTCAACAAACTGCTCAACAATATCCCTTCTACTCAACAGCTGTTGTAAAGACTTCAGTAAGGGGACATATTGGAAACTGTGTTTGTTTTTAACATTAAGTATGTATTCAACTGGCTCTACGACACTGAACTTCTCCTTGTAATATAGCTTACGAAGATAAGCTGTACTTAAAGGGCCACCCTTTTGAATGGATCTTTGCACAGGATTACCAGAGCAAATAGCATCAACTGTTTCTGCAACTATAACTTCATCAACAAGGAGGTTTCTCTGATGAAAGATGTTACTCAATGTGTCATAAGATAATGGGATGGATGCAGAACAAATTAAATGATGGAGTTCCTCTAAAAATACATCAATGGCTGAACTGGGTACAAGAACCAAATGCTCCAACTTCAGCAAAGCAGCAGCAAATCTTTGCTCTATTACTTCATGCACATTCTCAGTACGACACTGACCACGTGAAAGAATGACAGCATCAGACTGTTCTGCTAACTCCTGATCATTTTGCTCTAAATCATTTTCAGTTTTGCTTTTTACAACTACTCCCTGTTTAAAATCAGCTAGTCTGTGATGGCTATGTTTGCGATTTCTGTGTGTTTTAAATGTGCTGTAAATGTTTGTTTTGAACTCACACCCTAAAAACATACAAATGACAGTCTCATTTCTTTTAAGATGGGAATATATGTGAGCAAAATAATCCCTTTCTGATGACAAATCATTGCAACTACACAAGTGGCAGCTGAAAATTGCTTTCACTTTACAAGAGACTTCTGTGCAGTGAATTTTACTTTGATGGACAATAAGGGCATTCCATGTCTTAAAGGTACACGGACAATTCTGGTATGTGCATGGAAAGTGAGAACTATGTCCAAAATGTGGATGCTTTAATTTGTAGTGATGCAAAAGCTTAGACCTACTTGACACAGTTTCTGTGCACCCCTTACATCTCCACATTCCCAGTAACACCTAAACCTGTAAGACACAATCAAATTAATCATGAGCCACATTATTAAAATACCAGCTTGCAATTAAGATACGAAAACAACATACAATACACAATTCTAAAAGCATTATAAACATGTTTAATAATATTAAATAATAGTTACTGGTGTTTAACTATAGCTTAGAATATGGCAAGATGACAATAATCTTGAATTTAGAAATTATTAAATTTCCAGTAGCATAAAACAAATGTAATGATATTCATTTTATTACCAACACCACACTGTAAATAAATATAACAGGATTTGCTTCACAGTCTCTGATTTCATTGGGAGGGGAAGCGGCTGTCTTGTGCATTTCATACAGATATATCTTTATTCACGGATGCTCCTTGTGGAGCTCAGGCATGCATGTTATTAAGTCCGGGTAACTGCGCACATCCACACTTGCTGGAGGGAAAAAAAAACCCGTCTCCAGCCATTACCCACAGCTATATCTCTGCGATTTAAGACTTTCAAAATAAAACCTAGGGATTTTTAGATATCACCACTTTAGACTTCCAAATGAATTTGAAATAGCTAGCTAGCTGTGAGACAAGGACACCGAGCAGATCTGGTATCGACACCGGCCATCTGAGCACGTGACGTCACGCTACAATGGTTCTATCCTGCCGCCCAAACGAACGGTGCACAAACGGCCCGCGCGCACCCCCCACCCCACCCCACCCCCACCGTTCGGAGAACAAACGGTCCACGCGCACCCCCCACCCCACCCCACCCCCACCGTTCGGAGAACAAACGGTCCACGCGCACCCCCCACCCCACCCCACCCCACCCCCACCGTTCGGAGTACAAACGGTCCACGCGCACCACCCACCCCACCCCACCCCCACCGTTCGGAGTACAAACGGTCCACGCGATCCTCAATCCCCGACGGAACGCGTGCACCCGCCGCATTGAAAGGCTGGCAACCCAAGTTTGTTCGCAGCTGAAGCCTAGCCACTGTTTTTAAGGTTTAATTTGGTGCAGTCCTGCGCTGCATGTTAATAATTCTGAGAACTCAATGTACCAAACACGGCATCCATTTTATACTGCTCTTTCAGTGGTTTAATTAGCTTGCTGACCGACAAAATTGCTACATACACGGACATATAAAAAAAGGCTACTTTCCACCGAACATGAACACTGAATGTTTGACAGTCCACACAGCGTTATCAACTTAACAGCATTGAAAGCAAGCTAGCATAGTGCTCTGAATACATAACTCGACAAAAACAATCTAGACATGGCTCATGCTTAATCTTAAAGTAATTTTACTTACTTTCTCACTCAGTATCCATGTGCTCACTCAGACTCCACATTAGCTCCATGCGAGGGAAAAAGCCGCAGGCTTCTGCTGCAGGTGGTTACACCCGTCTCCTCCAATCTTGTTGGGTGATCACAATTGGCTGAAAACGCTTTCAATCGTCCAATAATATTTTACGGCGCCTTTTTTGAACAGTGTCATTTCCGGTTTTAGTTGAACATGATTATATTGATTTAAATTAGGCAATGTAATCACTTTTAGTCAATGCAAGAAAATTGTGTACATTTAACATTGTGGAAAAATAACTCCAGTTTACTTCAATAAATCATGTATACAGAAGAAACATGTATAAATTGTGTAACACCTACAAAATATGATTTAGCATATTCAAAGACCTGCCAATTACCTTTTTTTCAGTGTAGGCCACTGAGAGCACCGTACGCTTTCTACCAGCAGGCCACCCTCCACCAAACGCACATCCCAAAAGGGGGCCCGGTCTGGACTAATGGGAGCCCGCACAGCTCTGGTGCAGAGGTGCAGGAGGAGGCAGCAGCAATGGGATGAGATCCGCTTTCAATCTTTTAACCCCTGAGAAAGAGCGTGGCGATGCTTTGGTTTCTCCGTGCTTGTTGGTCTGCTAAAAGACTATCTCACATTTTATGACACTCTCAGTAATTCTTGGTATCATTTGCATCTCCCACGTCATCATTTCAGAAGTTTTCTAACCCAAAAACAGAACTACTCCAGTAATCGTTAAAGATGTTAGGACTAAGTGTCCTAAAGCTGAGTCATCCCATCCTAGTAGCGATGACTAATCGTTTTTATTGAGCTAAACTGTGTGTTAGAAGCTAAGAGTCACGTCCAACATATACGTGGAAACCTCAGAGATTGTTATTTGTTAAGGTCTTCTCCAGCAGAAGGTCTAACCGCAGATGGCTGACCCCATATGTGGATTTCTTACTTGGTTTCTGTAGATTTTCTTCTCTGGCATAACAAGTGGATCACCTCATGAATAATAAACTGAGCAGTAATGTGGAGTGAGGAACACTGTGGTCCACAGATAAGAGGACGACGGTGAAGGCCAGAGCTCCATGCGGTGGAGTCGTCTAATGAAGCAGGTGCATCACCAGTAAAGCGTCAAGCTTGAGCTGATTCTGAGTCAGCATGGGACCGACCTAAATCTTTTTTTGAGTTTGCTTAAAACCCCAATCAGGTTGGATGTGTGAAGATTCTTCCTCTGACTTGTCTGACTCAGAAATTATTCTAAGTGGAGCTGATGACAACGACAGTTTTAAAATTCATTTCACATAAAAAAACAACCTGTTTTTGTAATTATAACAACATTTAACTTATAGACACGTTTCACTGTCACCCTGTGACTAGCCCAACCCCTCGGTGCTGTCTATTTACTGGACTTGTAGCAGGCTCTGGTCTGAAGGCATCACTTACTCTGACACAAAGAACAAATCTGCCTTTTAGACTTTCAACAAATTAACTTTTATAAAAAAAAATGTCAAAAATTATTTTCACAACATGAAACTAGGTAAAATCTTACACTTTGTCTTTTGTAGCCTTATTTTTTCCATCAGTTAGTGAAGAGATGTTTTATATAAAGAGAAACTGCACATTTAATTGTAAAGTTAATCAGGTAAATTGCAAAATTATAGAGAACTTTATAAATTCTTGTAAATTTCATGAGTGTAAAAAAATCATTTAAGGGCCTATTATCCAGGAAAATACAAGCAAAAGTGTTCATTCGGCCATCAATATTAAACCTGAAGTTATTTTCCAGGTTTAATATTCTGTACATTATTCAGACTCCCGTCAATTTTTCACTCTTTGTTTTATTGCAGCCATTTGCTAAACACAACTAAATTCATTTTTCCCTTCATTAATGTACACACAGCACCCCCATGTTGACAGAAAAACACACAATTTTAGAAATCTAGGTGGGTGTAGGAGACTATTTTGACGTTCAGCTAGCATGAAAAACTCAGAGTGACCAATTACTATTTGAAATAATATTTAAAAAATGCTTTTCAGTGTTCCGTTCCATTAATAATATACAGTGGGGCAAAAAAGTATTTAGTCAGCCACCGATTGTGCAAGTTCTCCACTTACAATTAAGACAGAGGTCAGTAATTTTCATCACAGGTACACTTCAGCTGTGAGAGACAGAATTTGAAAAAAAAAATCATGAATTCACATGGCAGGATTTTTAAAGAATTTATTTGTAAATCAGGGTGGAAAATAAGTATTTGGTCAATAACAAAAATTCAACTCAGTACAGGTGCTGGCCAGTAAATTAGAATATCATCAAAAGGTTGAAAATATTTCAGTAATTCCATTCAAAACGTGAAACTTGTACATTATATTCATGCAATGCACACAGACCAATGTATTTCCGATGTTTATTACGTTTAATTTTGATATTTATAGGTGACAACCAATGAAAACATCAAATCTGGTATCTCAGAAAATTAGAATATTCTAAAGGCCAATGAAAAAATGTTTGTTTCTCTAATGTTGGCCAACTGAAAAGAATGAACATGAAAAGAATGTGCATGTATAGCACTCAATACTTAGTCGGGGCTCCTTTTGCCTCAATAACTGCAGTAATGCGGCGTGGCATGGACTCGATCAGTCTGTGGCACTGCTCAGGTGTTATGAGAGCCCAGGTTGCTCTGATAGTCGTCTTCAGCTCCTCTGCATTGTTGGGTCTAGCGTATTGCATCCTCCGCTTCACAATACCCCATAGATTTTCTATGGGGTTAAGGTCAGGCGAGTTTGCTGGCCAATCAAGGACAGGGATACCATGGTCCTTGAACCAGGTGCTGGTGGTTCTGGCACTGTGTGCAGGTGCCAAGTCCTGTTGAAAGGTGAAGTCTGCATCCCCATAAAGTTGGTCAGCAGCAGGAAGCATGAAGTGCTCTAAAACTTCCTGGTAGACGGCTGCATTGACCCTGGACCTCAGGAAACAGAGTGGGCCAACACCGGCAGATGACATGGCACCCCACACCATCACTGACGGTGGAAACTTTACACTGGACCTCATGCAACGTGGATTCTGTGCTTCTCCGCTCTTCCTCCAGACTCTGGGTCCTTGATTTCCAAAGGAAATGCAGAACTTGCTTTCATCAGAAAACATAACTTTGGACCACTCAGCATCAGTCCAGTCCTTTTTGTCCTTGGCCCAGGCGAGACGCTTCTTGCGCTGTTTCTTGTTCAAGAGTGGCTTGACACACGGAATGCGACACCTGAATCCCATGTCTTTCATGAGTCTCCTCGTGGTGGTTCTTGAAGCGCTGACTCCAGCTGCAGTCCACTCTTTGTGGATCTCCCCCACATTTTTGAATGGGTTTGTCGTCACAATTCTCTGCAGGGTGCGGTTATCCCTAGAGCTTGTACACTTTTTTCTACCACATTTTTTCCGTCCCTTCGCCTGTCTGTTAATGTGCTTGGACACAGAGCTCTGCGAACAGCCAGCTTCTTTAGCAATCACCTTTTGTGTCTTGCCCTCCTTGTGCAAGGTGTCAATGATTGTCTTTTGGACAGCTGTTAAGTCAGAAGTCTTCCCCATGATTGTGGTGCCTTCAAAACAAGACTGAGGGACCTTTTAAAGGCCTTTGCAGGTGTTTTGAGTAAATCAGCTGATTAGAGTGGCAGCAGGTGTCTTCTATATTCAGCCTTTTCAGAATATTCTAATTTTTTGAGATACCAAATTTGGAGTTTTCATTAGTTGTCACTTATGAATATCAAATTTAAATGTAATGAACATTGGAAATACATTGGTCTGTGTGCATTGCATGAATATAATGTACAAGTTTCACGTTTTGAATGGAATTACTGAAATATTTTCAACCTTTTGATGATATTCTAATTTACTGGCCAGCACCTGTACTTTGTAACATAACCTTTGTTGGCAATAACAGAGGTCAAACGATTACTATAGGTCTTTACCAGCTTTGCACACACAGTAGCTGGTATTTTGGCCCATTCCTCCATGCAGATCTTCTCGAGAGCAGTGATGTTTTGGGGCTGTCGCCGAGCAACACGGACTTTCAACTCCCTCCACAGATTTTCTATGGGGTTGAGGTCTGGAGACTGGCTAGGCTACTCCAGGACTTTCAAATGCTTCTTACGGAGCCACTCCTTTGTTGCCCGGGCGGTGTGTTTGGGATCATTGTCGTGTTGGAAGACCCAGCCACGTTTCATCTTCGAAGCTCTCACTGATGGAAGGAGGTTTTGGCTCAGAATCTCACGATACATGGCCTCATTCATTCTGTCCTTAACACTGATCAGTCGTCCTGTCCCCTTAGCAGAAAAGCAGCCCCAAAGCATGATGTTCCCACCCCCATGCTTCACAGTAGGTATGGTGTTCTTGGGATGCAACTCAGTATTCTTCTTCCTCCAAACACGACGAGTTGAGTTTATACCAAAAAGTTCTACTTTGGTTTCATCTGACCACATGACATTCTCCCAATCCTCTGCTGTATCATCCATGTGCTCTCTGGCAAACTTAGACGGGCCTGGACATGCACTGGCTTCAGCAGCGGAACACGTCTGGCACTGCAGGATTTGATTCCCTGCCGTTGTAGTGTGTTACTGATGGTGACCTTTGTTACTGTGGTCCCAGCTCTCTGCAGGTCATTCACCAGGTCCCCCCGTGTGGTTCTGGGATTCTTGCTCACCGTTCTCATGATCATTTTGACCCCACGGGATGAGATCTTGCATGGAGCCCCAGATCGAGGGAGATTATCAGTGGTCTTGTATGTCTTCCATTTTCTGATAATTGCTCCCACAGTTGATTTTTTTACATCAAGCTGCTTGCCTATTGTAGATTCACTCTTCCCAGTCTGGTGCAGGTCTACAATTCTTTTTCTGGTGTCCTTCGAAAGCTCTTTGGTCTTGGCCATAGTGGAGTTTGGAGTCTGACTGTTTGAGGCTGTGGACAGGTGTCTTTTATACAGATAATGAGTTCAAACAGATGCCATTAATACAGGTAATGAGTGGAGGACAGAAAAGCTTCTTAAAGAAGACGTTACAGGTCTGTGAGAGCCAGAGATTTTCCTTGTTTGAAGTGACCAAATACTTATTTTCCACCCTGATTTACAAATAAATTCTTTAAAAATCCTGCCATGTAAATTCATGTTTTTTTATCACATTCTGTCTCTCACAGTTGATGTGTACCTATGATAAAAATTACTGACCTCTGTCATCATTTTAAGTGGGAGAACTTGCATAATCGGTGGCTGACTAAATACTTTTTTGCCCCACTGTAATCCCATAAAATGAGAATAAATAAAAACAATTGACAGCAACAACATCATATCAGCTCTATGTTAATCGAACAGTGAGTGTATGTGACAGACAGAGTCCAAATGAGATCCAGTAACTTCTAGCATGTTAGCTTGTTGTTTTCTGTAAGCTGGGGCGCTGTCAGCCAGTGCCCCAAAGTTATTCAATTCACGGATGCTGAATGGCCCAAAATTTTCCTGTTCTCCCTAGCAACCAAATGTGATTGGCTGTTTAGCTTCAGTTCAGGGGCATTTTCTCAGCACACCAAGAGTGAAACTAGTGAGTTGAGGACATTCACGGTTTAATGAGACAGCAGGTGAAAATGATGAGTAAATAATTCAGTTTGCATGTAGGCACTCACAATTAAGCAAATCTGACACATTTATAGGAGATAAATGAATATATTATAGTTTTTTTTCCACTTTTTAGATTTCTTTTCTCCCTTCAAGACAGGGAGCGCAGCGTCCCAGTGCCCCCATTGACAAGCCGTCTTTGTGGCACAGGGACCTGCTGGGTGATCTTGTCAGTCCCTACACCCTCAGCAGGTCCCTGAGGTCCAGTGACCAAAGCCTACTGGTTGTGCAGCGCACCAGGATAAAGACCAATGTTGACAGATCATTTGCTGCTGTGGCCCCCAGTTTCTGGAGCTCTCTCCCCCTGAGCCTGAGATCAGTGGACTCAGTGGTCTCCTTTAAAAAGCAGCTGAAGACTCACTTGTTCAAGCTGGATTTGGTGTGACCTTCTGTTCATCCTCTTTTTCCTCACAAGCTTCTGTCACGCAGGTGCTTCTGTCCATCCATAACCTTTTCTTTCTTTCTCATTCTTTAATATTTTCATTTTTGTTGATAATTTCAATTCTGTTCTTGTGTAGGGCGTTGGGATTTTCTCTTCTTCGTCTTACCCAAAATGCTAATTATTAGCAAAGCACACCTAAAAAGATGCTGAAAAAACAATTTAGTTTCATGTACTTAAATTTTACATTTATTGTGTCTGCAGAACAGTTATGTCACAATATGTATTGTATGTAAGTTTATGGCTCACAGGCATACCAGAAAATACAGTTTTACTAAATACTGTAAATATTTATGTAGGTCTGCTGTAACATAGGTGAAAGTCAAAAAATGAGAATATGATGTAGAAGTTAATTTTTTTTAATAATCCAACGTAGACTGAGAGACCATCTAAAGACACAGGAAACCTTTGCAGGCGTTACGGATTCATTAGCTGATTAGAGTGACACTTTGAAGAGGTTCAATATTCTAGACTCACAGTATTGTACAGGTGCTGATTATACATTTAGAATATCATGACAGAGTTGATTTACTTCAGTGACACCACCAACAAGGCTACAGTGTTAGCCACAAAATGTTGAATCTTTACTATGCTGTGTTTAGAAAAGGACCAAGCAGTGGAAATAAATTAAACGTTTATTTAGACAAAGAGCAACTCGTAAAAACACCTGCATCTCTAGTTACTTTTGTTTCCTTTTTACTTAGAGTAGTTTACACAATTATTGTGAAATTCAAATGTATTCTTGCTTGTCCTGTTTAAATAAACAAAAATGTACCGTTGAATAAAATATGTTTTCTGTATGTTTGAATGTCTGTGTGTGTGTGTTCATTAGATGGGTATTTATTAGTCTTGAACTAATAACTCATTTTTATCTCGGACATGTTAGAAATTAACTTATGCTGTTAAAAATTTGCAATAAAATATATTAATTTTATTACCAAACCACTGTTTTGTTTCGTCCTCCAGCCGCCAGAGGGCGTAAGATCTGTTTGTATTGTTGTAGCTAGCTACTGAAACTTCCTGCTTGATTTGTTAATATAAATGAAAATATTGTTTTTTTAGATGCAGTAATTTGTGAACACGTTCTGGCTTTCCCGATAACTACACTAACTATGCTGTTATGCTAACTACGCTAACCCTAACCCAACTTAAAAATCGTAGAACACTTTAAACGGTGTGTTTTATTTTGAAGGAATTTACAGAAACCACTCATTAAACCTAGTGTTGTACCAGCTTCTGTCCACTAGAGGGCGGAAAAATCCTAGCTCTCTAAAGGTAAGGATTTACTCCTGGCGTTTCCATCCTGCTGACCTGAGTAAAACATATAAATCCCTTAAAGACAGAGTAGGTGGACATTACTCAAATTTAATTTATCAAGTTTTCTCTATCTTTTGCTCATAAGATTAACATCTTGAACTTTTTTCCACAGCAAACTTTGATTTCAGCATCCACTTTGCCTCTAAAAAATGAATTTATTCAGCTATCACAGAACACCGGCATCACCGTATTTAACCCTACAATGGCTAAAAGTGGCCTTCCTCTGGCACAGTGATGTTTGATTTATGCCTAATCTAATCATCTCTGGCTTGTGGTCTGTTGATTTAGAAAAAAACTGCTGCAGACGGAGCCCTCGAGTGGACGTCACGGCAATGTGCGTCTCCAAACGTCGTGTCACCCCAAGTTGAATAAAAAGACCTGAATACTGAGTTTTTTTCACAGATTTTCTTTTATTTGAGTGTACTTCCATCAGTGTCCAGTTCTTGCAGTGGTAACAGCAGAGTGTGTGCGAGGAATGGTCGACCAGCTGAGGTCATCGTTGCGGTCCCGCAGCTGGACTCCGCAGGTGTAGTTTGTCTCATACATACAAACTGTACACAAACGTCATCAACACGTGGAAAACAAACATATCATACTGTGATTCCCAGCTCAGACGGCATGCTGATGCAAGTACTGATTCAGTACACAAACACACTGCATACGCACGACACACGTGCATACAACCACACACTCACACACACCTTATAACAACATTTTATACACCTACTGTCACCTTTTGTCTTCCCGTCTTCGACACACACACACACACCCAATCAGAGCAACACTGCAGCTTCTGAGTCGTTTTTCCTCATTTTTAACCTGTTTACCTGAAACAGCTTCATGACTTTTAAAGGTGGAAAAAGTGTCTTTGAAAAGAAAGCTTCATAATGTAAAAACAAACAAACAACAGCCATAGCAGCAATTTCACAAAATGATCAGTAATTTTTACCTTTTCGTTGACAAAAACACGACCGACGGCACGATTTCAACACGATGTGAGAGTATCAGAACACAAAATAAACTGTAAACAAACCATTTCGATGCAAGATGTATAAAAATATATTCACTGAGTTAAATCTTTGTCCGCTCGTTCAGGCGTCGGAAGCTGGCGGAGGCAGAAATGAAATAGTTAAATAAAAGAAAGCGTCCTTCGTGTCCTGGTGTGAGACGCGTGTCCTTTTGCTAACAGTACCGACTCCAAACAACAAGCTCACAATAATCCGCAGAAACAAACGTCTGTCCTCACAACAACTCAAAGGCATGATTAAAGACAACTTCCGTATTTGGTCTGGTGGAGTGTTTCCGACTAAACGTCTTGTTTAGGAAGTTGGCGGTTAGAATCCGTGCAGGTTGGGTGGCTCGTCGCACCTCTGCTGTGGATGAATGCAGCTGTGCACGAAGCGAGGAGGGGGTAGAAAAAAGCAAACAGCATTTGGGATCAAGTCACGCGTCCGACCTGTGCCTGATAACGAAATCATCTGGAACGAGTGCAAACTTTCACAGCTTCTTTCCTCTTCATGCCCTGAATTCAAGTGAGGACCTTAGTGGAGACACCAGTCTCTTCTGTCTTTGCCCTGCGCAGCAGACGCTGGGACTGGTTCAGCACTCCGTCTCTCTCCCTTCCATGCAGCTATTCGTATTCCAGGAACTGCTTGTGGTAAAACAGGAGGTACCTGAGGGAGGAGGGAGCTGAGAATGAGAGGCGAGTGGTGCTAACGAGAGACTCGCTGCTGCAGGAGCCAGAGCCGCTCACCCTTCGCTGTCCAGCACGTCCTTGATGCTAGCCTTGGTGATGATGGCGTCATCGCACTTGAACCACTGGTCCTTGTGCTGCCGGATGAAGGTGGTGTAATGGCCGCTCTCTAGCGTCCCCTGGTGGTTCACCACAGCAAACAAACTGTACCTGAAACACAAAGGAGCCCCCAGCGGATCACATCAGGGTTAGGGTTTCTACAGCACATTCCCACAACAGCTGCTTTAACCTCTGCGTGATAACTAATGATTGTTATTGTCTGACCGAACACACGAACAAACCCAAGACCTGAGGAGTGTTGAGACGTTGGGAGTAAATGAGGTTCTCAGGGTTTTCCCTGCGTTCAAATTTGCGTGGCGGCCTGCTACAGCTATTTTTGTGCTGCCCCAGTCTGATCTCACTCTGCCCCCGGCTATATGGATGTTATTGTAACTACAGTTGCAGTGTTGCGCCACTAGGGGCGCTGTATCAGCAGCGGGGCACCGAAAAGCGCTAAAACCGCTGCAGAACAAGAACAAAATTAGCTTTTCTCGTTAGTTGGTACATATCTGTGGTTGGTGCCATTGTAGGCTGACCATATGTCCTCTTTGCCCCAGAAACGCCCACTTTCGAGTAATGGGGCTAGATATCTTTCAGGGAAAGATCCAGTTTCTGCCTATTTTATAATATTTATGGACTCTCAGCGTAGCGGGGTTCTGTTGAGCGGAGAGGACGCAGAGCGCTGATCGTCGGTGCGCCCGCTGCGCCCGGAGCACGATACATTCTCAAGGTGGCGCAACCAAACCTTATTATTAACACATGATCGTTCATATCTGTTCATATCCTCTGGTACTCTGTCTGCTGCGGTGATTTCACCTCACTGACGCAGCATCAGCGTGCTCTCCGCTTTGCGGTCAGGAGATCCCTTTGATCTGCTCAAAAGTAACTGATGAGGTGAAAAAGTAAGAATCCAGGCAGAATCTGCCGGATCCTGCTACTCCTTCACCTGGAGTCCAGACCTCAGAAGCTTTGAATACACTGTCCCCGTTTCAAGGCCTTAAGCTTCCCCTTATATTGCTTCTACAGCATTCCTCCTGCCTCTGAATAAAAGTGAACATTTTCAGCTCATATGATGAGTTAATAAATCATGAAATGAAATGAACAATATGGTTAAATGAAATGTTTTGATTAATCTGTGCCTAAGTTAATATGGTTGAAATGAATATTGTCCTGCAATGATCCGTGTGTCTGATAGTCTACATGACGAGCTAGTTAATCAGACACACACTCAAACACAAGGTTAAAGTAATTTTATGACACACAGATATTTTATTATGCACAAATCAGAGCATCCTGTATCTGGGAGAGGTGTGGCTCTGAGCGCCGTTTGTTAACACCTCTTTACATGTCGAGTCCTGATTGGCCATACAATCATAATATGAGAATAATTAAAACAGAACTCACTTCCTGACTGATTCAGCTCAAGCTCAGTTCGGTTCAAGTACACTTCAGAGTGGCCAATCCTGAAGGGACTTTGAACCATCAAAGCTTTTGACAGGCCAAAAGCTGCCTGAGGCGACACAGAAACTTGCTCCTTCAGCTGTTCAGAAACAGCTGTTCTAGACGCAAACGATCGCAAACGATTTCATCTATCTGTTGTGACTCGGGCGACATCCTAGGACTGACTTGGTCGCATCGAGGTTTTCCTACGAGCCACGCGCAGTGGGGTCACCGACTCCTCGACATCTCGGATCCAAACGGGGTCTCCAGAACGGGTACGTAGGCACGTCATGAATGCCGTTTTATAAACTATCACTTAGTTTAATGCGGACCAAATTATTTTCACACCCAGAACTCAGTTTCTTCTAGATACAAGGTCCTGATAAACACACACCATTCAAACATCATACATCACACTCGTCTTATTTATAACTTGTCTTGTTTTTCATTTGTTTAGAAAATAAATTTCTTACTTTTTATAAACTTGACTCTGTCTGACTTGATCACTGAAAAAGCAACGAACCCTAATTCTTCTGATGAAACATCAGAGACCAATCAGAGTGATACTCTGTATTTATAGAGAATATCACACCTTATTGGTCATAAGTAAAGGTAATAAAAGTAACAATATTTACCCTCTTTACACCTGTACAACAATAAGTTATACACATGTAATATTTATACATCTGCAGATCACCTTCAAAACTCACTCAACCAGGGCCGTTTCAAGACATTTTGGGGGGCCCTAACCCCCCTAACCCTAACCCGTTACACTGTAGCAGCAGAAATTAAATGTTATTACCATTTCATACACAAATGCATGTTAATGACATGCATTATATGTTACTGGATATATTTATGTGTTATTGTGACTAAGATGAGTGTTATTAATACAAACCTAGAATGTTACTGAAATTTAGGTCAGATATATAAAATATTCTAACTATAAATATCAGACGGGAAAAAGGGACTAAACACCAATCTAATGCATGTTATTGAGCCTTTATAATAACTGGCCTTTAAAAAAGCGAGGCAGCTGAATGCAGAGTATGCACGTGCTGGCGCACGGTCAGGATGGTACCAGGAAAAACCCTGGATCTACGTTCATCAGGTGGTCTCGTGTCAGGATCGGTGAAGCTTCTTTAGATCCTTGAAAACATTTCGATCTCTAATCAAAATAAAAAGTGCAGAGGACCGGGTTTACGAGTGTGTAGAGGGTGTTTCTTTTGTATGTAGTCTGAGGGCAGCTGTGGCTCACCGCTGTGACCTTTGACACCAACACTCCTCCTGGTCCCCAGAACACTTCAAAGTCCACAAATGCTGAAACCAACCACTTTTCTGTGTTCATCTTACTTGTTGTCATTGTTGAACGGGTCCACGGTCTGCTGGTACTGTCCATTCATCCTGCTCTCCTTACTGAAACACAAACATACCAATGGGTGCTTCGGCCTGGAGCAACATCTGTACACACCTCCCACCTCCAGCCTTCTGCCACACTACCAAACACGGATCTCACGCTCTTGTGATGCAGACACACCAGTCTAACTTCTCATTCTGATCTGGGATCAGCTCACCTGGATGCCATGAAGGGGGTCATGTCCAGCTCCAGAGGGAAGGACACGTAGGTGGTGATCTTCCGCCGAAGTTTGGCTGAATGTTCAAACCTCTAAACACACAGAGAGGGAGAAGAGAGAGAGAGAGGGGGGGGGGGGGGGGGTGTTGAGGGAGGGAGGGGAAAGAGAGGGAGAGAGATGGAAAGGGGGAGAGAGAGAGGGGCATATAAAGAGAGGTGGAGGGAGGGAGGAGGAGAGAGATGGAGCGAGAGAGAAAGAGAGGGAGAGAGTGATGGAGAGGGGGAGAGAGAGAGAGGGGGGGGGGGAGAGTGATGGAGAGGGAGAGAGGGGGGAGGGAGAGAGAGGGGGGGGGAGAGAGTGATGGAGAGGGAGAGAGGGGGGAGGGAGAGAGAGAGGGGGGATGGAGAGGGAGAGAGAGAGAGGGGGAGGGAGAGAGAGGGAGGGTTGAGGGAGGGAGGGGAGAGAGATGGAACGAGAGATGGCGCGAGAGGGAGAGAGGGATGGAGAGGGGGAGAGAGGGAGAAAGAGAGAGTGTGTGAGCGAGCAAGGAGCAGCGGGTTGACTAGTCCCAGATAACTGGTACCTTGAGGTGAAAGCAGGCCACGATGGGCAGCTTCTTCATGGTCAGCTGCTTGGTGGACTCCTGGTAACTATGGCAACCACTGCACTTGATCTTGGCGCTGCTGCCGAGGTGTTCTGGTCTGGTGAACCTGTACAGGTAAGGGTAGGAGCTTCAGGTCCGGAACGACGAAGACAGAATAGGAACAATCCCTCTGGAGTCAGGGGCGTTGTGCTCAGCTACCTGCGCAGACAGTCCATGAGCGTGGTGGCTCCAGTGGAGTGACTCTCTCCGTTAAGAACCGACACTTCTCCACCCGGGCTGAGGGGCCAGAACGGTGTGGAAGAACCCGGCAGGTCCAGGCTGATGTCCCAGAACGGGTCTATGGTTGTTGAAACGCCACTAAGATGACGACAGAGGAGGACAAAGTGTCAGGATGAGGCATCGGTGCCTCTAAGAGTAATAACAAGCCTGCTTTAGCCTGACATGGTATTTAACTCTAAATAAAGCTCAACGAAAGCAGAGCGAAGAGCTTCAGCTCCTCGTGTGACTGTAGATATCAGGGCAGCAGCAGCTCGGGAGGAAGAGCGGGTTGTCCAGTAATCAGAAGGTTGTAGGTTCGATCCCGGCTCCCGGCAGAGAATTCTGCTGTTGTGTCCTTGGGCAAGACCGTTAACTCCCTTTGCCTGCTGGTGGTGGTCGGCGGGACCGGTGGTGCCAATGCTCCGTAGCCTCACCTCTGTCAGTGCGCCCCAGAGCAGCTGTGGCTACGATGTAGTGCATCACCACCAGTGTGTAAAGCACTTTGGAGTCCTCTGACTCAGAAAGGTGCTATACGGGGGGGGGGGGGTCATCTAGAATGGGCCATGATGTGTTACTTTTGGAGATCTTTTAGCCTAGTTCATGTTGTTAGACAGATGATTTCTTACTTCTACAGGTCTGGGTGTGGGTGAATCCACTAATAACCTGGTTAGTTACTGACAGACATCAGGGTGTGAGCTACACCAAGGCTTCCGGGGGGAGCACAGTGAGACCGGTGGGGTGGGCTGGTGCCCCAAAATGCCTTGAAACAGCCCTGGCAATGGGGCTGAGATTTGATGGTGATCTGAATTGTATCAAATATATAAATTTTACATGATGATAAAATATTGCTTTAGAAAGGTAAAAACGTGTAGCGGGACAAACCTACCTACATTTTCCTGTCCTGTCTGTCTCTGATCTTCCTGCATCTCCTCTCAATGCTCCAGAAAAACTGCTGCCTGGCTTCCCACTTTTTCTCCTCATGAGTTCATTTTGAACTAGGCAGATCAGAGGGATCTACAGACCGCAAAAATAGCAGTGCATGCTGCGCGGCCACTCCAGTGATGTGAAGTCACCCGGCGATGAGCTCCGCGGAAGCAGAGCCCGTCGTGCAGAAAGTACCAGAATCCCCGGTACGCTGAGAGTTCACATAAATAATGTAATGTAGGTTAAAACTGGATCCTTATACGGGCTCCTCCTGGCTATGTAAGTTGAGGACTTCCAGGGGGGTCCATCACCCTTTCAGGGGAGCCGAGCTCCCCTTAGCTCCCCCGCGATTTGAACCATGACAAACACGTCCTCCTAACAAACGGGGCACCTGTAAAGGATGTGAGTGATGTTGATTTCTGCGCTGTAAACAAATGTGGAGACCTTTATGGGAGTTCAAAAATAGTGTCTATCTTTTACACGTTAGATGCTCACTGTTTCTACACTTCATTGATTCATGTGCTTTCATCCAACCACCATGGAAAACCCCTCCCTTTGACCCGTGACTGTAAGAAATTAGCTATCAGTGTTGAATGGTTTCCTTCTGCTCCATAAACCAGACGGCCAAACCTTCAACCAGTAGGTTTCTGCAAAGCCTGATGAGCTGCTACCCAGGGGATTCAACCACTGAATCGAGTGTGTTACAGCAGAGCAGCCATAAAACGTGCTGAACACCAGCCCTTCCGGCCTGGAATTAAATACCCGTTTTAGTGTGAACACAGGGATAAAGCAGAGGTGGCAATCTACTCCAGAGCACCAATAGTCTCGTTAAATCCACCAGGTGGTGCTAGAGGTCTACTTTACAGACAGGAGAGGCTTGTTGCTGCAGTGGAGCAGCTCTGGGAGAACATCTGTGGTTTGTGAGTAAGAGTTTACCTCCTCTACAAGGTCACAGCGTTTGTCTTTAACTTCTCCTGTCTGTAATGAGGAAATGTGAGTGATATCACATGCGCACACACACACACACACACACACTTACTGGCAGACTTGGCAGGTGACGTCAGACTGCAGGCCCCCTGTGAAGATTTGGTCAATGATGCAGTTACAGTGGTTTGGGTTGTTGGCTTTCTTCCCGTTGTCATCTGTGTGGACACACACACACACACACACACACGCACACAAACACACACACACACACACACACACACACACACACGCACACACACACCACTAAAAGCCATCCTGTGTAACATTTTGACCACCTACTCGGCTTTTAGACCGACAGAAACATCTAGGAGGACGAGAGAAGCTGTCATGTCATTTCTCTCCTCCTCTGGTTTTTCCATGTTCTGTCCTGAGTTTCTACCTTTGCAGTGCCGGTGCAGAACGTCCAGAGCAGCGATGAGGAACTCGTGGGCGTCCTGCTGCTCATAGCCAGCCAGGTGACGGGCGTGGGTCCACACCAGGTGCAAGAGTCGGAAAGGAACGTGAGGCGAGCGGTGGCCTGAGTAGAACTGAGGAAGAAAAGCCCGTGAGAGAGAGGGAGGGAGGAGAGCTCTAACTTTTTCAAAAGAAAAGAAGAATCAGATGGTCACCTCCTGGAAGAGTTGGGACATCTCACACACCAGACAAGAGTTGCTCTGCATCTCACACTTGTGACGGTCAGACAGGAAGAAGTCGCGCAGCAGTGGAGTGTGCGTCAGCGCCTGGACGATGCAGTTCATAAAACAGGTGTTGCCCAGGTTTATAAGACCACGCAGACCTGGAGAAGGAGAGGGAGGAAAAGCCACCATTACAGAAGATTCAAAGCTGGAAAAAGACAGACCAGCAGGACGAGAGGGGCTTTAACAAAAGCTGGCCATTGAAATCAATCAATACTCAAAAATCTGACTTTTTTCTAGTCTATGAACGCACCGTTGCCAAACAGCAACAAAAATATATAACCCGACATTTTTCCTTGTCCAAGAACCAACCGCTAACTCACCTGATCAACGACATGGCGTACTCACTTCCAGTGTGGGAGATCTTTGTTTAGTCGTTAGTTTTATCAGAGCTGGACACCATTTGGAAAGCAGCTCTGAAAACCAGAATCAGGGCTTTTACCAGTAAAGAGGAGACGGTTCTGGACCAGAGCCCCTTCCCGGAGGGTTTAGGTAAACTCAACCCTTCTGATAGCCAGAAGGAGCAGCCAGCTCCAGTAAACCTCCTCGTGTGTCAGAGGGCCAGTGACGAGCAATGCTAGGTAGATCACTGCTACAGGGTGTTAGCCAGCACCCTCACAGCCACGCACCGCCGCATGACTCCAGCGCTTCACTGCTACAGTATATTTATAGTTCTGCTAGCTCAGATTATCCATCAGCCGTGAGCTCTAACCGCTCATTATTCAGGACTTTTGCTCCAGCGGTCAGTCGCAACTAACCGCTGGAACTGAGCGACATAAAGAACACGAGCGGCTGCGAAGGAAAGACCAACCGATTGTACAGTTGGAGGTGATTCTCCTCCTCTTGGGGTTGTGGCGAAGCAGCTCCAGCTCCTTCTTGGTGGGCTCCCATGTGGAGTACTTCTCCCCGATGCCTACGCAGGAATCAAAATCAAAGTCCAGCACTTGGAAATTTGCATCTTTAGGTTTTTGTTTAGTTACAGAGTTCAGCTGTAATGTATTCACACCACTTTGTTTGAAGAAATGAGATTTTAAAAGCCAGGTTAAGAAACTGAAGGAGGCAAACAGTAAGGGTCTGTGGTGTAAGGATGGAACCAACTCCTCCCTCCTGTGTTGTGTGAAGAACCCCGCCACATTTCACAACAGATGAATAAATGAGAAAATAAAATTCTAAATAAATATATATTATAAACTAGAATTATAATATAATGATTTATTCCACATTTGCTTATTTTTTCACATGATAAACGCAGTTACACATTTATTTTTTGCCCCTGTGGGTATGGTAATGAGGTGGCCTGAGCCTTGATTGGTCCGCTATTAAAGTCTGTGTCAGCCAATCGGCTCCGGAGAAATTCACACGACCTTCCTGACTCTGCTGATCATCACCAGGGTGGTTTTCAAGGGTCCAGACGTGTGTCTCTGTACCACGTCTCTGCTTTTTATTTAAATCAAGTTGGTGTTGACGGTGCCAAAGGTCAGACTAGGGGGTGAAATAGAAAAGGGACGCGGTGGTATGCTCGTCACCAGAGATGGAGACTGAGAATGGGCTCAAACTGCTGCATTCTTACTTTTATGATGACGCTTTACTGAATGTTGTGGTGAAAACGTAACGTGTTTGTCTCCGTTTGGTTAAAAGTCTGCGTCGACAGGAACAGGTAAAATAATCATGCCAAGCTAACTGGTGACCAACGACAAGAGAGAAATGAACGAGATGATTAAAAATACAAGATTTAAATTCTGAATCAGGCGACGAGACTGGCTTTTTGTCCTCTCGCCACACAGCTGATACTTGACAGTGAAAGGGTCCGGGTAAAGTGAGTCAAACAGTGGAAAACATTCAAATAACCTTGGGAGAAATTAGCTTCAGCTTCATCTGTTGCTATGCTCTCTATAGGAATGTGTTTCAGGAAGTACACGTCTGCTGGAGCAGGAAGCCGCTTTAGATTTGGAGTCTGGATATTTGGACATCTCACCTCTGATTGGCCAACGTCTCATTGGGGCGGCGGTGGCACAGGAGTTAAGTGCTCGCTCCATAATCAGAAGGTTGCAGGTTCGAGCCCTGCTCAGTCTGTCGCTGTCGTTGTGTCCTTGGGCAAGACACTTAACCCACGTTGCCTGCTGGTGGTGGTCGGAGGGACCGGTGGCGCCAGTGCTTGGCAGCCTCGCCTCTGTCAGTGCGCCCCAGGGCAGCTGTGGCTACATCGTAGCTCATCCCCACCAGTGTGTGAATGTGTGTGAATGTGTGTGAATGGATGAATGACTGATTGTGTTGTAAAGCGCCTTGGGGGGTTCCAGGACTCTGGAAGGCGCTATATCAAATACGGGCCATTTACCATTCATGACTCTACCACTGACTCTGCTCTGTAACGTTGATGTTTTTTCTTCGCATATAACACAAGCCTGGTGGAGTTGCTAATGCTAACGGTTAGCTTCTACTAGGTGAGAAGTTCTCTGCTGTTTCCTAAATGCTACAACAGCAACAACCGTCCCCGTCGCGAGTCAAGGTGGCTGAAAAAGGGTTTTTCAGTGTTTCACACCGTCGGCGATCCTCTGAAAACATTTCCAAAAATCATTTTTACCAACAAAAATGTGATTTGTGTGTGAATGATAGATGCAAACACAGCTTATACATGAAAAAACGTGTTATAAACTCCCTTTTAGGAACAGTGTGACTGTGAAATTACCATTTGGGTTCAGCTCAGAGGGAGGCTTGTCGTGTGTCGTGTTCTGAGTTGCTGTACCTTGCATCTTCCAGGCTTTCCTTTGTTCCTCTTTGGCAATCTGTTCCATCTCTTTGTCATAAATGTAGTCCTGGCACATGAAGCAGTAGATCCCCCCGTACAGCAGGTCGATAGCTGAGCAGACACACACAGGGGAGCGTGACCACCTCAAAAACGCATCGCGTTAATGATCTCAATGTGCACGATATCAATTCCACAGCACATTAGTTGGATTAGATTTAGATGTCAGTGACCAAGATGGAGAATGTTGAAAGCAACACAATAAAACAAACCACCAGATCACACGTTTTCAGTGGTCGGTCTGTGATGTCGTATTTAAAACCAACAGCACTTGTTCTGACGGTGAGGAAATGGGCCAGTGAGGCACTCAGCTGAGGCTTTTAAACACTCGTTGAAGCCGCAGAACTGCAGGAAAAGAGGAACAACTAAATTGGTACACCACAGCCGTCAGCTTGCTCTCAGGTCACAGTGGGTTCATGATCTCATCCAGGTTGGTTCTTCTCAACCCGTTATGGTGAGTTCCCGGGCTTCTCTTCTCCAAAGCCGAGTCAGGTCCATTAGACTTGTTGGTTCCTCTGGCCATCCGTGCATTATTGATAGTCGTTTTTCAAAGACATGCATTCTACTTTTATCTTGGTTATTGCCCATATGTTGCAAAATAGCACCAACTACCCGAGTATGCTGTGCAAATGTTCCTGTTACAATCATTGACTCTCACTTTAGTCACAACTTTTCCATCTCAGGTGCTCCAAATGACTGATTATTGAGAAGAAATGTGAAACTTTGGGGAATGTTTGAGATATTTTGGAAATATTTTGCAACTTGCCAACAGTTGCAACAGTGACATACTAGCTGGTTAAAAGGAGGCATGCTATGAACACATGACTTTGCAAACTGGTGTCAAGGCATCTGGAAATGAGACCGGATGCCACACTGTTTGTGCTGGGAAGCAAAACTCATCAATAATCTCCAAACATCCTGGTGATGTTTGGACCTGATGACACCTTGAAACAAAAACTGATCCGCCAAATGTGCAAAACATCCAAGCAGGAAGAGAAGATCCTCTAACGATGAGCTAGAATAGACCTTATTGTTCCCACAGTGGGGAAATTCACTTGTTACAGCAACACCAACACTTGATTTGAAGAAAAAATAATAACAAAGGTACATGGATACACACATAGGCAGTAAGCTAGTATTGTAACCGTCGACAACTAAAAACCACGAATAAAAATAAAATGTCTTCAGAATAACTGCTGGAACTCACCAGGACTTCTATGCAGGTTTTGTTTATTAGTGACGCCAGCTAGTGTTGAGACAGTCACGGGTTTAAATGGAGACTTTTGGCACCCTCTAGTGTCTGTTAGATATCTCCTCGCAGCCCTTTCCTCTTTTTTTATCACCTTAATCTAACAGCTGAAACGTCTTCCCAGCCTTCATTAGTGTCTACAGGAGCGATTCATCACTAAATTAAACAAATCAGATGTGTTCGTGAACTAGAACATGCAGGAAATGTGCTGGAAGCAAACTGCAGCACCAGGTATGTCAGCTCCATGTTTCCCAACAGAGCGGCCCACCAGTCTGAAGTCGAAAGAGCTTTATTCTAGTCACATGGGGAGGGGTGATCTGACTGGCCTTTCATCAACCCTGTAAAGGGCCATTTTAACGCACACTGGCTCAAGAAAATGACTGAAAAATATGAAACGGTTGCAAAGTATCCCTTTAACAATTCAAACGACTATCTTTAGTCTCCTGATAGCATCAGCTGTAACAAACTAATACACTACAAGAGTCTTTTTGCACATTTAAAAATATTTTTATGTCAATATTTGTGTAAAATTCCTTCACAATAATCACAGTAAAATATTCTCTGGTGCTCCTGTACTGGGTAGGTTGAATATTTCTGCTGAGGTTTTAGATAAGAGGTGGGGGAGTGAAGCTGTGGAGGGAGGCAACTATTCAAGGTCAAGTTTATTTACATAGCACCAAATCACAACAAGTCACTTCACATAATAAACATTCCAATTCAGGTCGGTTCATTAAGCCAATCAGACAAAAGTTTCCTATATAAGGAACCCAGCAAATTGCATCAAGTCACTGACTGCTTTCAGACAAGGTGTCTGCCTCACGGACTAAAGCTGGGAGTTGGTTCCACAAGAGAGGAGCCTGATAGCTAAAAGATCTGCCTCCCATCCTATTTTTAGATATTCTGGGAACCACCAGTAAACCTGCAGCCTGAGAGTGAAGTGCTCGGTTAGGAACGTATGAAACAATATGTGAGAAGGAGGATCTTAACCGGCAGCCAATGTAGGGCCCTATCTGTGCAGCATTGTCACACACAGACTTAAGCGTTGATGCACGGATAAAAACGGCTCTCCCATCACCTGCTCTGTGCCCTGCAGCAACTGGTTTGATGTTACCATAACAACCTGCCTGTGGGCCTCCTTTGGTCGTCATTCTCTGCAGGTTTGAAGGGGGAAAAAAAGACAAACGAAGATGAGAATAAAGGAAACGAAAAAGGAATTTAACTGATGGACTGTGGAGAGAAATGAGAAAGAAAAAAAGGATCAGTTATAAAAAAAACCTTCAAGTATTCTGAGTATTGATTGGGTTATCGGGTAACCATGGAAACAACAGGAGGGGAAAACAGGGATGAGCTTCTGCGAGATGGAAAACTGAATATGTGGAACGACTGGGTGAAAATACATAAAAACAAAAGGCGGAAGAGAAAGAGGAGGTTATTAAATGCAGGCTAATTCCTCTGGGTTTGATAAAGACCACTTAATTACCTCCTCGCCAGTCCGCTGAGATCTGCCCCGTCTTTCTAATCTTTTCTGCATCTGCGTTGGATCTTTTCTCACTCCATTATTGCAGCATTTAATTCAGGAGCTAACCTAATTAAACTCACAATCACACTCTGTGGGAAATGCACGCCTGCACACCGTGGGGAGCTTTTCTGAGCAGAGCGATAACACGGTGAGGAAAAAAGCTTCAAAAAGCCAGACTGTAGATTCTCAACATCTGCCAAAGTCAGGCTTTTGCTGCTGCAGCGCTCTCCTCCAGTGGCTGCATCACCTTCACTCACACCTCCAAACTGAGGAGAATAACTGAAGCTGGTGACACAGTTGTCTCACCAACAGGGGGCTGTCGTGGGTAGAAGAAAACACACGGTCATTTTAGCAACCCCTCTCAAACCTGTTCTGGTTTTGTTCATGAAATATACAACAAAATGATGCTAGATGTTTCCTGAGAGCAGCAGGCTTCCTTCACACACGGCTCTCTCTCTCCCTCTGGTGGTGCGATACATCTAAAATGCATTTCCATTTGGATTTAAGCTCCATTGATTAGTAACCTGATCAATAGATAACCCCCTTCTTGCACGTCTGTGCTTCCAGAGAAACCATAAACCGGTAACTGCATTCACTTACAAACGTGATCTCTGGAAATTTTAGGCTTCATTTAATTAGAATACAATTTCAAGACGGAAAACAAACTACTGATGCAAAGAGATTATATTTGTGAAGGTACACATACAGCTAAGTAAAGGCTTGGAGAGGAAACAGATTGTAACCAACTCTGGTTTGTTGTTGAGGATGTTAACTGATGTGTCTTTGTTTGAAAAAGAGACACGAGTGCAGAGCATTTCCCACTCAGATGAGTTTAATAACCGTGTTTTCAGTATGGATCACAGTAATAATGTATGCAGTATATGTGGTTAACTGGTTCAAGAGTTAGGTACCGTGGCTGTGGTGTAGGCGCGGTGACCCTTACCAGCCACCGTATCATCATCTGAAGTTGCCGGCGGCACATGCGCACTTTGTTGTTTACAACCAAAACTTTCTTGAAGCTAAAGCTGAAATAATGGCCAAAGGAGGAGACGGCAGCGCTCAGGACATTTATTATCCCTCAAAGAAGACAAAGTGGGAAGTACGGGCATTTTTTGGATATCTGAAGAATGCCGAGGGAGTTTATAGAAGACGGATGGACGGCTATCCTGTTTGCAGCACGTGCAGAAAAAGTGTCTGTGAAAGGCAGCAACGCTTCAAATCTCATGACACATCTGCGTGACCATCACCCACAACTCTACAGTCAACGCAAGGCAAGCTAACGTTAGCGTTTTAGCTAAAATGCGTGCTCCGAGGATTTGGGTTGAGGGAGAATGCAACGAGTCGCTATATAAAGCAGCCGCAGCGCCGCTACCTGCATATTAACCGTGTCGCGGACACCGCCATGTTGAAATGACGCTATGCATTACGGGGCTCCCAGGGGCAGATAAGAGTTGGTCTCTCTCCGAGAATAATTATGAATTTAACAACGATTACTGCCTGATGACATTTTCCCACATCTGCAAAGCTCAATGGAAGGACACAAACCGAGGACAATATTTTCCTGATATAGGGTTTATTACTTGAGTAAGGGTAAAAAAGTATCTGATTAGAAGGCTACTTGAGTATCATCTGATCTAATATTTTTAAAATGATGACATCAAACAGACAAAAAATAAGTAGTTATGGGCAAATATTGTATTTTAAAGACTAAAGGGATAAAATGTAAACAAATAAACAACATAATTACAAAATAACACATTTTAGGCAAAATTTAGACACAAACTGAGGACAATATTTCCTGACATACAGGGTTTATTTCATTGTGTGAAAATGTAGCACGTAAAAAAAAAATACCGCGATAATACCGAAAACCGTGGTAATTTTGGTCACAATAACCGTGAGGTTACATTTTCACACCGTGACAACCCTATTTCAGACACACCACTTTTGTACCTGAACTTGTCCTTTCGGCTGCCTTCACACAGCAGGGAAAAGTTCCAGATGTCTGAGGGGGTGGGAAGGCTGCACCCGGATATTGCGTAAACATAGCGCGGCGGGCGTACACGCGTCATTTACCCAAACAAAGCTATTCAGTCAAACATGGCCGACGAAGAGATAGAATTCCTCTCACTGATCGGACTTATGTTAAGCATAATTCTGTGCACACGAAGACGCATCAGAGACCTGGATGATGAAGCTCAATGGCTAATAAAGGAATCACGGAAGCGGTGTGAAACGCTCCGTCGCGCGTCTAGACGGTACCGTAGGAGGCGAGCTGCCATGGTTCGCAGCATGCTACAGGAGCGAGCTATCTAGCCCGAATGAATGAATGAATCAACAAACGAACGAATGAATGATACGCACTAGTGTAAGTCACTTTGGAGTCCTCGGGCTCTGAAAGGCACTATACAAGTGTGGGTCATTCACCTACGGTCACGACCGAAAGAATGAGATCACGGATACAAGCGGCTGAAATGAGTTTTCTCTGCAGGGTGTCTGGGCTCTCCCTTAGAGATGGGGAGAAAAGCTCAATCATCTGGGAGGGGCTTGTAGAAGACCTGCTGCTCCTCCACATCAAGAGGAGCCAGCTAAGGTGGCTCAGGCATCTGATTAGGATGCCTCCCTGGTGAGGTTTCCCAGGAGAGGCAAGTCTGGACCTCTCGGCTTAGGCTGCTGCCCCCGGATAAGCAGATGCGTGGATAGATGTACAGTACACCTGACATTAATGCTGCATTTGCACAATTATTTCAATAAGTAATGCACATACTGCTTTAACACTGCGATTAATATCCTCAGTAATCGTGATATAACATGTTCATAATCCTAAGAGGATTTGTTATGTTAAAGTGGGAGAAACACCATGGGCAAAGACTTATTTCAACCAGACTTCTTGTTTGAAAAATACCTGGAAAAAGGACGTCACCTGGAGGACAGAGTAAATCGCACTGAAGCAATGATTTACAGCCCCCCCCCCCCACGGGTACCTGAGCACACACAAACAGCAGACTCACCGCTCAGGAGAAGAGCAGACACAGAAACCGGAGGAAGGAGGATTTCCTGTTCACCTCCTTCATTGGAAAAAAGGGAAGGAGGATGTTTTTCTTAAGGAGGCCAGCGGCTCAGAGCGCCAGCGTGTCATATCAGCAGGTAAGTGGGTGAGACAGGTGGAGGTGCAGCGAGACTCAACAGGAGTCCGGTGCAGTGCACCCACGTAGCACTGCACTGACGTCGCCCTGCTGCCCTACAGCCATCAGCTGTGGCTGATTCTAAATCAATGTGGAGTTTTAACCTGAAGATGGAGACACGACTACGGTTTGGGGCTGAAATATAAAGTAAGTTGCACTAAACTACCAAAATAATGATTACACACGTCTACAGCACTACCAGACACTCATCTATACAGGTTATCAATGCAAAAAAATAGATGTAGGTGTTATTCACACTTTAAAGATGAGAGTGGGATGGAGTCTTCTCCAGCTGACAACTGAAGACAGTAGGAGAGGACCGCGGAGGTCAGAACAGCATTCCTGCAGCCTGCAGAAAGACTTTCTATGAAAAATGTCATAAATGGGGTCTGAAATCTCAAGGCTGAAGTTCCTTCCTGCCATCCAGCCTTGGACCTGAATGAAGTCGTGTCTGAAGTCAGGTAAAAATAAGCTACTTTCTAAATACTTTGAGGAACGTTTTGATGATTAAAGGCTGCTCTGTTCCTGTGGGAGAGAAAAACTGTCCACGATGTTCAGCAAACACCCATGTGTTCATTTCAATCTGGAGCCATCCGGGTAACGTCTGATGCAAATATTTAATGCAGAGGGCGGAAATAAAGTCCTTTAGTTTGTTTTTATGAAAACATGTCAAGGATGTGTCAGAACCCAAGTCCCCAAACCAGCCTCTCCCAGCTAGCCGATCTCCACCATGGACCACAACTCCCAGCATGCTCCTCACGGGGATTCCCTCCACATCACACCTACGTCACCAACCGCGACTATATACGGAAGTCGCCTCCCCAGCTCACCACTCAGTCATCGTTTCTTCAGATCCGTGATCAGAGTTTCCAACCAACGGATCCATCTTACGAACTATCCGCTCACAGTAAGTGCTCTTACTTACTTCTGGAAAACCCGGCATCTCCGTGTCTCTTCATTGACGCTCGAACGCTCGGGGACTCCTAGATTAAACCGTGAGCCGGCGTTTCACCGACGCTATCACTTCCGCGTCTGTGAAACCACGCTCTCTACAAGCTCGACTCCCATATCCAGCCGACCAGTCTGACAGGATGAGGCAGAAATATGAGCTGAGGTGATTCGGTTCCTGACAACAGAAAAGCTAGCTCAACTCCAAGTCCTGAAGCAGTTAAACATTTTACATTTTGGCTTTTCTCGGAACAAGCTGGTATTAAAAGGACCAAAAATCAAACCAAATCTATTAAATGCACTTGTTCATCAGCAACAAGTCACAGCTCATTTATACAGTGACCGATGTATACATTCCCCCCAATGAGCGACGGGAGACCAAAGACACGTGGCATTTAAATCCCCCTGGTGGCAGAGCCCTCTGGTCTGTGTTGCACTGGCTTGCATAAGAGCCTGAAGCTGTGTGATTAAAAAGGCCTCAAAAACCACTAATGTATCACCATGGGCTCAGAATACATGAACTAATGTCTTCATTAAACATAAATGTACAAAAACAAGCTCTGGGGTGAATAAGACTGTTTTTGATGCAATGACGGTCTTTAACTGTGTATCATCACAACACGGGTGCCCTACCTAGGTTATGCCTTTTACTCTTTGCGTGTTCATGGATGTGTTTTTTGGCAAAGCAGGCGAAGAAGACGCAGTAGAGGCAGGAGTGGAGTCTGTTGAGGTGGGTGCCGCACATGTGGCAGATGCATGACTTGGCCTGAAAGACACAGAGGAGAGGACGTTAAAAAGAGAGAAAGGACAGGATAACTTTTGAAATGTAATTAACTTAAAGGTTAACTTTACTCATATTTTTAATACATCTGCCGTGGTCTCTAGTAGGAACGAATGCCTTGTAAGATAGACGTTGGGGGGAAAAAAGCTTTGGAACACCCGTTTCAGAAATGAGCCACATCAGAGTTGAGCTTCAGACGGCAGGATTTGATGTCTTAATTCCTGATACTTCGCCTCTGATTGGCCAACAGCAATGCGGCTCTGCCACTAACTCTGCTTGCTCTGCAACGTTGATGTGTTGTCTCCTGAGTGGTATAGTTGCTAATGCTAATTGTTAGTTTCTACTAGTCGAGGCGTTCTCTGTTGCTTTCTAGATGCTAAACCAACAACTGCCTAGTGAACTAGACCAAATTCGTGCTTTGCAAAGTCCCTTTTGCAACACTAACTTGATTTCTGTTTACAGTTTTGTAAAATATTTGTAATGAAATTGGAAGAGACCTCAGGAAGAATTGCTCCACACTATGGTGGGAGCTAATGAGGTTCTCAGTAAGTAAGAGCACTACTTTTAAGAATAGGCTTAAAACATTTTTATTTGATAGGGCTTATAGTTAAAATCTGATGTTAGCCTAAATCTGGACAAGTGGGGGATTACAGGGAGGTGGAGTGTACAGTCGGTAAAGACGGCTCTCCCTTGCCCTGCCTCCAACATGCCTACATCTAGATAGGATAGATTATCCAGGGTTAACTCTGTAGTTATGCTGCTATAGGCTTAGACTGCTGGAGCACACACTGACCACTTTTCACACTCTACTGCTTTCTTCTACAATCTGCTCTTTAACTGTATTATTTTCTGCAATTTCAGCTGTTAACTTTATTTTCTCTGTAAGTGTTTCTCCCCAGAAGAAGCAACAATGATGTTCTGCTGAGCTGTGGTGGCCTCATGGAGGGGGCCATCGACTAGCACACTGCTGCTAACCACTTAAACATTCTCTCTCTCCTGATAATAACTTTTTGTTTTCATTGACTTTTGATGTGCTAATACTAGTTTATCCGTTTAATTATAGATCCACTAGGATAAATACAATCAAGTTTATCTCTCACCAAATAGAATATCTCGTCTTCCTCCGCTTATCCGGGTCCGGGTCGCGGGGGCAGCATCCCAACTAGGGAGCTCCAGGCCGTCCTCTCCCCGGCCTTGTCCACCAGCTCCTCCGGCAGGACCCCAAGGCGTTCCCGGACCAGATTGGAGATGTAACTTCTCCAACGTGTCCTGGGTCGACCCGGGGGCCTTCTGCCGGCAGGACATGCCCGAAACACCTCCCCAGGGAGGCGTCCAGGAGGCATCCTGACCAGATGCCCAAACCACCTCAACTGGCTCCTTTCGATCCGGAGGAGCAGCGGTTCTACTCCGAGTCCCTCCCGAATGTCCGAGCTCCTCACCCTATCTCTAAGGCTGAGCCCGGCCACCCTACGGAGGAAACTCATTTCGGCCGCTTGTATCCGCGATCTCGTTCTTTCGGTCATTACCCAAAGCTCATGACCATAGGTGAGGATTGGGACGTAGATCGACCGGTAAATCGAGAGCCTGGCTTTCTGGCTCAGCTCCCTCTTCCCCACGACAGATCGGCTCAGCGTCCGCATCACTGCAGACGCCGAACCAATCCGCCTGTCGATCTCCCGATCCCTCCTACCCTCACTCGTGAACAAGACCCCGAGATACTTAAACTCCTCCACTTGAGGTAGGACCTCTCCCCCGACCCGGAGGTGGCAAGCCACCCTTTTCCGGTCGAGAACCATGGTCTCAGATTTGGAGGTGCTGATCCTCATCCCAGCCGCTTCACATTCGGCCGCGAACCTACCCAGCAAGAGCTGAAGGTCAGAGCTGGATGAAGCTAGGAGGACCACATCATCCGCAAAAAGCAGAGACGAGATTCTCCTGCCACCAAACTCGACACACTCCACACCACGGCTGCGTCTAGAAATTCTGTCCATAAATGTGATGAACAGAACCGGTGACAAAGGGCAGCCCTGGCGGAGTCCAACCCTCACTGGGAACAGGTCCGACTTACTACCGGCTATGCGGACCAAACTCACGCTCCTCTGGTAAAGGGACTGAATGGCCCTTAACAGAAAGCCACCCACCCCATACTCCTGGAGCGTCCCCCACAGGGTGCCCCTGGGGACACGGTCATAAGCCTTCTCCAAATCCACAAAGCACATGTGGATTGGTTGGGCAAGAAATCACAATATAACTATAGACACATCACTTGTCTTTGTGTGTGTGTGTGTGTGTGTGTGTGTGTGTGTGTGTGTGTGTGTGTGTGTGTGTGTGTGTGTGTGTGTGTGTGTGTGTGTGTCTGCTCTGTCTTCTCCATCCCCAGTGAGTCGTGGAGGATGGCTGCTTATACTGAGCCAGGATTCTCTGGAGGTTTCTTCCTGTTAAAAGGGAGTTTTCCTCTCCACTGTTGCTGCATGCTTGCTTAGTATGAGGATTGCTGTATAGACACTGACACTAGTCAGTGACTCGATGCAATTTGCTGGGTTCCTTATATAGGAAACATTATTTCTGATTGGCTTAATGAACTGTGAATTGGAATGTTTATTATGTGAAGTGCCTTGAGATGACTCTTGTCGTGATTTGGCGCTATATAAATAAACTTGAATTGAATTGAATTAAATAAAAATAAATAAATAAAAACTCTCTCCACCATGACAGATCGCTGCAGACTCAGCACTGACCCGCCTATCGATCTCCTGATTTCCTTCCCTCATGAACAAGACCCCAAGAAATTTAAACTCCTCCACTTGAGACAGGACCTCATCCCTGGAGATTTCTAACAGATGAGCAATAATGGAGTCATGACAGTATTGTATTACACCACAGCAAAGCAACAAAGGCTAAATTGAAGGCTCCTCCAAATTTAGCTCACAAATGAATCCTTCTTTTTCCTGGATCTGATGGACGGTCTGGCGTTTTCTCTATGGTCTACCCCATACCAAGATTTATTGCGATCTGAACAGGAGATTTTTGTTCTTGTAATTATAGTGGATGAAGCAGAAGAGGATTGCAGTTTTAAATGTAACCATATTGATATCTGGCAGTACAAAGGATGTGTGGCTGTGGTGATAAGCTCGTGTGGTGGTAAAGCTGCTGTAGCTCCTCACGGATCAGTAACGAAAAAAGCTCTGCAAATTTCAACATCCATTGTCACTAGCTTTTTTAGGACCATCACAGTTGCTAGGAAGACATACGCTGAGATAAAGGCGGAGATAAATCTAAAGGCTAACAGCTGCTCACTTCCAGTTCCCAACTCATGAAGGACCCAGCCAATGTACTGGGTAGGCCCAGTCCTCCCCTGAATTTGGACAAAGCTTGTATGTGTATACTTGACACAATTACAGCCATTTTCTGTAGGCCAAGATATGTTGACTGTAGCAGCCATCTTGAATGGGGTTGGCAGGTTAATCAGTTGTATGAACATCAAAAGTTTTCATTCTGTGTATCGTAAATGGGAAATCAATGGATCCCGGAAAAGGTGGAATAAGAACAGAATAAGGAGAGAGTTGTGATGAAGGTCAACAAAGTCAGCCAGAACAGGTGAGTTTTCTGCTGCTCTTTAAAGGAGACCACTGAGTCCACTGATCTCAGGCTCAGGGGGAGAGAGGTCCAGAGTCTGGGGGCCACAGCAGCAAATGATCTGTCACCTTTGGTCTTTAGCCTGGTGCTGCACAACCCAGAAGGCTTTGGCCACTGGACCTCAGGGACCTGCTGGGGGTGTAGGGACTAAGAAGATCACTGATGTAAGATGGTACTTGTCCATGTAAGGCCCTATAGACCAGAACCAGGATCTTGAAATGAACCCTGAAGTTGACTGGCAGCCAGTGAAGCTGGAGGAGAAGCGGGGTGATGTGGGTGTGTTTGGAGGACTTGGTCAGAAGACGAGCACAGGCATTCTGAACCACCTGTAGACGGTTCAGGGAGGTTCTGCTCAGACACGTGAAAAGAGAGTTGCAGTAGTCTTCTAGAAGGAAGAGTGTACAAGAGAACTGGCGTGAGAATCCAGGGTGAGAGCTGGGTCAAAGGTCACGCCAAGATTCCTGACAGAAGGTTTGGTGTGAGAAGCAAGCTGACCAAGCGAGTCTCTGACTTTGGGAACCAGCTTGTCTGGGGCACAGATTCGGATCTCAGTCTTATCTTCATTCAGCTGAAGAAAGCTCCCAGCCATCCAGGTTTTAATAGAGTCCAAGCAGGTGTGTAACAGCTGGGGCTTAAAGGAGATGTACAGTTGGATGTCATCTGCATAAAGATGGTAGGAGATTCCTTTGAAGGAGCTCAGGATGTGCTGAAGAGGAAGCAGATAGAGGAGAAAGAATAGGTGACCCAGCACAGAACCTTGTGGGACACCATGGGTGAAGGGTAAAGGTTAACTGCAATGCGGTCCTGCAGTTTAAGTTCAAAAGCTTTTATTTTGGAAAACTTTGCCTTTCTTTTGGTAACTTGCTAGTAAACTGGAATAATAGTAATGTGAGACGGAAGTACAAAAGCAAAAACTTTTTTGACAAAAGGTGAAGGAAGGCAGGCTACTTAAAAGAAAATGGAGATGAACCACTGTAAAGAGTAACTCATTTCTAGCTTCATTGATAATAGGAACATAGGTTTGTAACATTATTAAGCATATTTACATTGCTGAAAGTGTTTATGGAAGAGGATGCTACTTTATAAACAGAAGGAAAAGTACCAATGTAGTTAGCTATGCTTCATAGTTGATGATGAAAATGATTATGAACATGGTTCTTTGTTCTTGCCTAGCCCTTACCTTGGTTGATGACATAATTAACTATCAGTTCCGGCCTTCTCAATATTGACTGAATGCTACAATATGTTAGTTCTTAAGATCATGTGTTGGGATGACTAAGCTGCTGCATCACCAACTGCTGTCTCAATTTCTGTAAAACTGACTGAGGTAACTCCACTATGATGTTTGAGGTGGCTTTGCTGTGGCAGCCATCTTGAATTGGTTCAATCCACTTCAAATGAGTGTTTAAAACGTTACAAAGACTATTCCAGTTGAGACTCGGAGGGCCACGAACTACCCCAGGTTGCTCTTTGGACACCCCTGCAATTACAATCAGCTAAAGAAAATAAATTCATTACGGTCAAGTTTACACAATGAACCAATAACTAATGTTTTCTTTATCTAAATAAAACAACATTCTCATTGCTTGCTTTCAATAATCTGGTGATCCAAGGATGATCTCAAATTGACTGAATAAATGTGCTATCTATACGCTGTGTTTATTAGTCACAGTGGAAGAAAAGGCGAGGGCGGTGGGCGATGGGAAAACGGCAACATTCAAAAGCATGCAGATGAGGAGTCGGCATGCCAATGAGCCAAGCATGGAGATGAGGTGGTGAGAAGAAAGGCTAGGAGGAGGAGAGCAGGGAACGGAGGAACAGGAAGATGGATAAAGGAAAGTATGTGAATCAATGTAATGCATAAGAATAATCAGATAAAAAGAGACATGACATAGAAATGAATGAGACCTTATAGAATGACTTTCAGTACCTTTACAGGTGAGAGGAAACTGCGCATGTGTAATCAGAAACACGGTGCTTTATGGAAAATTATCACCCAAACTTGCTCGTCTAAACACCTAACTCGTAGCCTAGAATCTAGACAGTCATTTGCCGAAGAAACATAATTTTGCTTTGCATGTCGGTGAAGGTACGCTCCACTGGAACCTCCACATCCCTCGCCAGTATTGTGGCTGGCCAATCACAGCACATTTTATTTTAAAAAGCAATGCATTGTTTTATGTTTTATTTCTTCTTCCACAAAGTCATGGTGGACTGCCCCATTGACTGGGGTTGCATCAGCAGATGTTCTTAATAATTCCCTAAATGTAGGATTGTGACTCATAGGATGAAGCTCCAGATTTTTTCCCTATTTCATTTGAACAAATGGTCCACTAGGCCCATCCCTGATGGTCCCCATAGGGAGCCTAGGTCTTCTACTTCTGGACCATGGGTCCCCGGAAGAACCAAAAAATGAATGCAAGTAAATGGGGTTAAATACATTACTTTCTAACTCTGCTTGTTATGGATCTCAAATATGATGTCCGTGACTTTTAAAGAAGCATTTTGATACCAAGAAAGCATACTTTTGCATGGCGGGGTACGCTATCATAGGCTATGTGTGAAAATAAGTCCAGGACTACAAATGCGCTTCACAAAAGTGACATCCTTGAACCAGACATGGAGAAAAACAGGGAAAATGGCTGTAAGTTCAGCAAACTTCAAATCCTTCCTTCAGGAGGAAAGACCCACGACCCACCATAAATCTGGTCATTTGGTAAGTGTAAGTGTGTGTGTGTGTGTGTGTGTGTGTGTGTGTGTGTGTGTGTGTGTGTGTGTGTGTGTGTGTGTGTGTGTGTGTGTGTGTGTGTGTGTGTGTGTGTGTGTGTGTGTGTTGTCTCGAGTCAAGTCCAAGTCGAGTTCAAAGTAAATGATGTGGAAATCCAAGTCAAGTCCAAGTCCTTAACTTTGAATTTTCAAGTCATAATGAAGTCGTCTGTCCAACTTCAATTTAATGACAATGATAATAAATAAATTCCAGAAATAAATCTTCTTAAAGCTTCATTTATTTGCTGAAACAAGCAGGAAGGGCAACTGAAACTGATTATAAACAAAGCGCTGCTGCACTTAGCAGTAAATCAAATCCAGAACCAGGAATAATTTCATGATTTTTGTCCATGTCGTGCCACTTTTGTGCTAAAATATCAAATATGCTCAAGTTATCATCAAGTCAATAGATGAAAGTGGAATCAAGTCGCAAATCATTGGCTTTCAAGTCCGAGTCAAGTCGTAAGTCTTTATAGATTTTATCAAGTCGAGTCAGAAGTCATTATAATAATGACTCGAGTCTGACTCGAGTACAAGTCACGTGACTCGAGTCCACACCTCTGCACTTTGGTCACAACTGCAGAATAACGCTAGCCTGAGCTACAGCTAACTTCGCTGTGGACTTGAGAAAAAGCGCGTTGGAGCACTAACTTGTACAGCATGTACCAGGACACGTATGAGGGTTTTCCAACAGCGTTGCTCAGCGTGACTCGGAGGGGTACGATTTGGTTAGACAGCCTGTTCCTAGCCTGGCAAGTAAATATAGTCTGGCCACAAGAAACCGAAACCACCCATTCGTGGGGTGGAACTGTTTGTCTTTCAAACTGTCTCCGTGCTCAACTGTCTCCGCGCTAGGACCAATCAGAGCAACATGCCGTACTCACCACCATACACCGTAGAAGAAGCAAATACACCCAGTTTCAAAAGTAAGGATGTGAGTACCTCTATCTGCTCATGTCACAAAGTTGATACCAAAGCTGCTTCAAATGAGTGTTGTTCCTAAGCCCGAACATGTCTGAGGTCGGCCCACTTTTATGTTGATTTTATTCGTTGTTTTTATTGGTCACTTTATCCCTTGTTTTATCCATTTGTTTCTACTTCAATGTTTTAATCCTCTTTGCACTATTTTATTTGCTTTCATTATCTACGCATTCATTGGGATCTACATTTCTTATGTACTGTGTTCAGTGCCTTGGGCTCCCTGACAGGCGCTTTATAAATAAAGCTTTGATTTGATTGATTTGACACAACCTGTGCTGTTTTGTCTGTCGCAGCTTTAACGATAAACGTAGAGACTTGCAAGACACAAAACTGGTCGGGCCAATGGTAGACCTGCTGATGCTACAATGGAGCGTGGCTAGACCAACCTGCTGAGCAAAATGTTTCGCTACTGCTATGATTGGTCTAGATTTCTAGGCTATTTTCTGACTTGATCCCCCCGCCCCCCATTCCCTCAACTTTTCAGTACCTACTTTGTTGTGGTTCCAAGTGTGCTGACCCAGTCTAAAAACACGATTTCAGCAAGATGGCCATCGTTATTGTGCTGCGATGCGTTTCCGTGTGCAATACAGATCACCTGGCAATGTTTACTGATCACCTCGCTCTATTTTTGTCTTGAGTAAAGATTACAAAATGCAGCAGAACTTTAAGAAACTGGTACAATTTCCTGTCAGAAAGCTCAAAATGAGTAAAGGGAGGGGAGAGTTCATACTGACTGTGCTTAGCCTGATATTGGGTGGCTAGGCTCTGATTCATGCAGGAACATAAGACCTGTGCAGATCATGTGCACTCAAGCAGCACATTTTATTGTGGCCAGCCTGAGACACACCTGTACAATAACCATCACCCTCACAGCTGTGAGGTGATGATGTCAGCTAGGAAGCAGTGCTCAGTAAGCCAGATCTAAACAGATTAATGAACAATATCTGAGAGAAAGGGTCCTTTCGTGCACACAGAAGACGTCTCGGATCTCTGAGTTAACCCTAACTCATATTCAACCTGATCGGCCAATCTGTATCTTTAAGAGCAAATGGAAAAATGTACATTTTATCCAGTTTATGAACTCATTTTTACTAAATTGCATAACAGATAACACATATCCTGTGTGGAAAATGATTCCCGACTCATCATTTTAAATCCACAAAATCTAAACATTTTACATTCAACCCAGGTCTTTAATAACAAACGCAAATAAAACATGACAGGTTTCTGGCTCGTCTCCAGAGATCATGGCTCTGTTCCGACCACACATAAACACAGACCTGCCTGCTGCTCCTTCCGGGGATGCGGGCTTAGCGGATTCGTTAACGGGGATGTGATTTTAGGATTTCTAACCCAAAGACCAGGGCTTAAAGCTGGCAGAGAGAAGAGGAAGCAGAGCCAACACACCAGCCCTGATGCAGCTAATATTTGGGCTGCCTCGCAACCACAACACGAAGAACGAGCCTCTCGCTGAGCTGAAGTTACGCTGAGAGCTGGGTAGGGGTGTTTGTGTGGTTTAGGAAGGGCGGGGAGCGGTGTACGCTGGAATTCCTTCCAGCACTTGTTACCTTGCGTTTTCTGGTCTCAGCCGAACCGCTCCAAACAAAACATTGATAAATAAGCCTCAGGTTCTGCTTCCAGTTGTCCACTTTGAAGCCGTTCACATGAGGGCACCCCGCAGGACTCATGGTAGTCACAGCATCCGGCTTGTACTGTCCACTCTGCTCGATGAAACCTGCTGTTCAGATCCCCCCGAACACAGAACAGGTCCAAACAGGCGCTCTGGGCTAGCTTGCCCCCGTTGGTTTATCCAACGACTGCTGCTGCTGTTCGGCTAAATGGACATGTCCTGGGCGCAGTAGCTGAGACACACGCAGCAGCAAACATCGAGGCTAATTTTCCAACTTGCCCGTTTGGGAGATAAACACCATTCACGCATTTATTCCATCATCACGCAGCATCTGCGGCTCTAACAAATTGCTAACTTACATATTAGCGCAATGGCTAAAGTTTGTTAGCATTGGAATTTCAACAGTAGCTTACACGGTAAGCTACAAGTCCCGCCCTCATAACACCAGTAGTCCAATCAGTGTCCGGTGTTGAACATGATTGGCGTGTACCAAAATTCGTATTTTTCTGTGAAACCCCGCCTCTACGCAACTGTTGCTGCGCTGTGATTGGTTGACGCGTTACCCACATCCGCCTGTGTAACGAGGCAAGGCGTACATCAGCTTCAAGGAGCGCTATGCGGTTAGAAACAGACTCAAAACACACCGTACAGAGGAAGAGCTGGGTAAAATGTTCTTAAACAATTTATTAACAGATCCACAATGCGCGGGAACCCATATTACATGACAGTTTGGTTCGACTTCACCGCCTGTAACAAGCCGCCGAGTTCATGTACAGTGCACTGGCGCCCTCTAGTGGATCCGACCTAAAAACAAAGCAAGAAAAACAAAAAGGTGCACCAGATCGTGTTCGACTTTCTCACAGCACCCAGATCAGTCAAGGGCATGTCCATTTGTACAGTTTTGCAATTGGTATTTACATTCTAGCCGAGGAGAGAAAATAATTCTTTACAAATGTAGACTATAACCATATTTATCCCTCGTCACCCATAGATGTTTTGCCTCATATGTAATGCCCTCCAGCCACGGCCATCATGCAGAACCAAAAACAAACAAGTGAGAATATTCACACATATGTTTGGAACAGAGAAGTCCAGTTTTATTGTTGTGGTTTCTGTCAATGTAGCAGTGGTGCTCCAACCTGAACATTGATAAATAAAACACTGACAAAGCTGCTATTTTTTCCTTTTTCTGTAAGGATGGTTGTTATCCTTAAGACACGGTGAAGTAAGAATAACCAAATTCATCATCATTCCACACAATTAGATTTTCCTCAACCAATGTCCTTATGCAACAGAATGTTTGTTTTCCTCCTCTTTAAAAAAATTCTCACTCCTCCTGGGAAGAACATGTCGGGTGGCTGCAGCGTTCCTTCCCTGTCCAAGGCCCCTCATGAATAACTCGATGTTTTGCTACCAACGTCGTCCTCTTGCGAACCCATACTCTGAAAAATATAAATACACAAATCAATCAACTGGGTCACATGATTTACCCGTCAGACAGATCAAACCTTGGCTGCACACATCCCATAATGATTTAATGCAAAAAGAAAAAGCCCATTAGCCATCCATTTACATTACATCTTGTCAGCAAATTTCATTCAAGCATTTGTTTGCAGGGAGGAGGAGATATAAATCCTGAAGCTACAACGTTTTCTTTGCATTAAAGTAAAAGAAAAAGCAAGGAATAATAAATGTTCACCTGATGGATCAGGTAAGATGTTGATCAAAAGCCTACAGAGCAGAGTTGGTGCTGTAAACGTTTGAAGCTAGTATGAGCATGCTAACGGAATAATGAAAGAGTTAGTGGAAGAAAAAAAAAAGACGCTTTTGAAGGAAATCTTGAAGTATTTCAGTGGTACAAGATGTTGGACTTTGGACATTGTAGACCACATTATTTGAGGACCTTTTTGGACCCTTGTAGGTGTAAAAATGCTGTTTGTGGTAGACATGGCCCTTTTCTGTCAATAATTCAAGGCTTTTGAACGACGAATTGGACATTTTTTGATAGAGGTGTGAATTTTACAACAACTCACGATTCAATTTGATTCCAATTGTTGGGGTGAAGATTCGATTCACAATCAACACTCTTAGTAACAAAGTGTCAATTCCAGGATTAACTACCGTACTTTCTTCTGCCAGGTGTCTGTGATGTAGAGAGTTGTGAATGTGATGAAGGAGTGGGTTGCTCTGGAAGTCCGCGCATCACTTGTATACAGCAAGGACGCCACTGACTGACGATCGGTACGAGCAGTGACAACAGCTGTTACTGTCATATCAGACTTCTTCTTGGGGTCTTGTAGTTTGTAGAGGTGTAACTTTGCTGCTGGGCTAAGGTGTCACTTTTAGGGCTGAACGATTAGTTGCATATGCAATTAAATTGCGATGTGACAAAAGGAGAATTTCTAATCGCAACGGCTGCGATTTGACTGGCAGCGAGTGGTTAGCACAATGCTAATATACATTAAAATACCTATAGGGGTGCTAATACTAATGTTGCTGATTATATTCGTACAAATTACGAATTAGGAACGTGCCCATCTGCTACATTTGGAGTCTAATAAAAAGTAAAAACTTCCATTAATCAAATAAGTACAGATATTTTAATAAAGCTAGAAAACTTGTAACTCCAATGAGTTTTGGCTAGCAGCTATAGGGAGCCTAAGTCACTTCCGCATCACGGGTCCCCTTGAAGAACGAAAAAATGAATGCAAGTCAACGGGGCTAAAGGCGCAATTTTTCTAACCCGCTTCGCCTTACGCCCTGGATCACACATATGCTGTATTGCTATTTAAATGAAAACCAGTGATGGGTGTTTCGACCACGCCAGTCACGCACTGAGATTTATCAGCTTGTAAAAGTTCGTAATTACTATGACTACAAACTAGAAATCGACACGTCGCATATGTGACGTCACCACATAATCTCATCTAAATGACCAGATTTATGGAGGTTCTTTCCTCCTGTGGGAAGTTTGCTGAACTTACATCCCTTCTCCCTCAGTTTTCTCCGTGTCTGGTTCAACAACGTCACTTTCGTGAAGCGCATTTGTAGTCCTGGACTTATTTTCACACAGAACCTAAAATATCGTTCCCCCCGTTCGAAAATAAGCACGTTCTTGGTATCAAAATACGTCTTTAAAACTCACGGACATCATACGTGAAATCCATGGCACAAAACAAGCGGAATTAGAAAATAGTGTTTTTAGCCCCGTTGACTTGAATTTGTTTTGTCGTTCTTCTGGGGACCCATGGTGCGGAAGTAACTTAGGCTTCCTATGAACGCAACTTTACTACAGAAGCTCTGCATGGACAAGACGTCAAAAACTCTAAACACAAAAGACTTTAAAAAAATGGGACACCCTTCTTTCTTGAAAATCAACTTTCCCAATTGATGCTAATACCGTTGCTCCTTCAAGGGATGTGCTCCTGACTGCAAAGCGTTGCACCTTCAAATACAATTTTATGTAGACAAATAAACTTGTTGATATGATATGTAGATACATAAACTTGTTTATATCCGGTACAAGTAACACAGATTTATTTCTTTGCTTCCGTTAGTTGAAAAATGAGAAAAGCCCCTTGAGAAAATAATCGTGAAATCACAATTGCAATATTGAAGAAATAAATCACAGTTAAGATTATTTTCCAAAATCATTCAGCCCTAGTCACTTTTGTTCAAATGTTGAAACCCGGTAAGGACCAATTTATTTTATTTATGTATGTTTTTTTCCTAGATTCTCTGGTTCTAATGCAGCGTTTCTTCTTTCCAGGGTTCGTTTCCCACAGCCAAGCACTTTTTAAGCATAATCAAGGTACATTTTCAAACAAGAACACAAGAGGACAGTTGCACCCCACTATCATATGAAATCATTTATTACTAGTATTATTATAGACGATTCTATAACAGGAGATCATTTTAAATGATCGGAATCAGGGGAAAAAGATTGGATATACCATCCCAAGATGGAGATTTTGCAACGTAAGGACAACGGCTTAGTTTTCATTTAAAGTTCACTGCAGCAACTCAGAAAAAAAATAACAACACGCCACCAGCTGACATAAAAAACAAACAAAGAGAAACTGCCTACGGACAGCAAAAAGGTCACAGATAGCAGTAGACTCATCACACTGGATGAGTCTCTGGTTGCAAACGTTCAGCTGTAGCCTACTGGAGCTGCGGTATGAGCGGCTTTCTCCTCACTATTTAACACAAGCAGCTCTCAGGTGTTGTGCAGGGAAGAGCGAGCCTGCTAGCTCCAGCGTGCGTTCTAGAGATAATGTATTGCTGAAATATTGAATTGGGACTCGTTATCAAAACAAACTGATTTGAATCGGCGGCAGAGAAATATGATCAGAACATTCCTAATTACTGATGACATCTTGTAATGTTCCACTAAGCAGGGACAATGTGTGTAAAGGCAACCTTGTTCACGCCCCGGCTCTCACCGTTACCCGCCATTACTGAAAATTCCAACCCTCCCTCTATCTGCAGATGCATTAATTGATAAATATAATTTTACGACAAACAAAACATTTCTGCTAGTAAAAATAATAAAGTAAAAATAACTGTTTTCAGTTAGGACAATAATGATCATATGAATACGATCAGGACTACTAGGGTTCATTAATCTGCCACGGTGTACAATAGGAATACCAAACAGGTGTGGATGTTGATTAAATGTTAATATGGCTAGCCAAAGTCCTCGGGTCTGCTTCTGCAGCCAAAGAGAGGGCGCTCGCTGCAGAACCACAAAGGTGGAGCTACACCAGAGTCAGCCCCGCCCTTTCACGCAAACTCAGCCTAGCCCACTGACTTCTTCTGTTTTTGTTTAACTTCATCACAAACTAACCTGACCCACATGAATTACAGCTGTTACTAGTTTACAATTGTTAATGCTATGTTCTATGCTCCAATTAAACAAGATAAATATAACTTGCTACATGACAAAGCCTGAATATTTCCCGAAATGAAAAGGTTTCTTTTAGCAGAGATCTGCCCACAGCCGCTCCAACAAAAGCGTTCTATACAGCATTTAAGGCTTATTGTTGTGTGGGCTCTGGTAGTCCAGTGGCAAGATCGTCTGTCTTGAGTTTTACTTTCCACTCAGCTGATGCTGGTTCGACTCTCAGTGGGGTCGGTAGCTATCTATTTAGCCAGTTGAAACATTTAGTTTGTTTATATTTTAGTTGTAATGTTTATTTTCTGCTAAATCTTTTTGTCTCTAAAAGTTCTTTGAATTTGGTCGTTCCTAAACAGCTTTTTAGTCGAAACTCTGCTCACAAATGGACTCACACTGGCTAAATAAACAAATAAATAAATAAATAGAAACACATTAGTCATTATATTGTAAACTGTATACCAATAAATTGTTGTAAACATAGTACTGGCAAGTGTAACTAGAAAAGAAGGAAAAGGGTTTTAAACTACCTTTACACTGCCGCTACTGGGAGGTGAACCTGCGCAAAACTACATGCCAGTCTGACTCCATAACCACTTCACCACCACATCTGATAACAAGCTAGTGTCGTTACATGTAATTGTGCCATCCAGAGTGTCTTTGTAGATGGGATGTATGGTTTATCGGCGGTGTCTCAGTAGAGGTCATTTCAGAAATAATTTGTCAGAAAATTCACAGAATATCCAGATTTGAGAACCAAGACCAGACCCGCTTCGGGGGAGGAGACCAAATTGAAGCTGAGATGGGAGGAAAATGCATGAATGGGGCCAAAAATGGCGTTGGCGTATTTCTTATGAGGAAATGACAATATAACATGATAAAAAGTTCCAAAAGTTAGATTTTTTATTTTATGGAACCTTTACAAAAACTGTTCAGTTAACTTCTCAACCCCGTCCTCAATCTTGCATTTTAGATGATATTCTCTATAACACCCTCTTTGGTTCCAGAATGCTATCAAGTCTGACAACTGGAAGGAATTGGACTGACTCTGATGGAATGGGCGGGGCTGACTCTGGAATGGGCGGGGCTGACTCTGGTGCAGCTCCGCCTTTGTGGTTCTGCAGCGAGCACCACTTGGCCAAAGACGGGTCCTGCTTCGGCTCAAACGTCATAAACAACGAGGTGCTTTATTAAGTCGCTGGTATTTCCACGTTTAGTGACACAAATCTTAACACAGATGTTACACTTAGCTCTGCTGAAGTTTACTTTCACGTCATGCAGCCAAAACTTTTTTTTGGGTATCTTATTAGTCCAGGGGCGACATCATCAGCCGCTAAGTCTACTGCGTTATTTATCATCCTCTCATACACCTCTGTTTGCAGAAAATCGTGAATTGAACCGAAATCACAATTTCTGGTAGAAAAATTGCAATTCAATCTTTTCCTGTTCAGCCCTAGCAGGTTTTAATGATCACCATTACTATTTTATTTAGTAAATAGCTACAGGGCTCAGCAGGAACAAAAGGATCTGTGAAAGCCCGTCCTGATGCCTGCCTGGTTTCTCCCAGCAAATGAAGTCTTTTCCCATCGAGTTCTAATCTCTCCTGACCTGTGAAGACCCGGCATCAGCGTCCCTGCTACCGTCCCCTGGCTTTACGCCTCCTCCGCGAGTCTGCTCTGTCTAATGTAACAATAAAGAAAAAAGAAACCATGGAAAACAAAATGTTGAAACAGAATTAGGATGAGTGATGTAGCAGTGAAATTACTGTGGAAATTAACCCCCAAGTCCCTTTGATGCATTTTTTCTCAGCCACTTCCCTCCTTTCACCTGCAGCTCCTCCCTGACAGAGACCACAAGCTCTCACACAAATGAAAGAGAATGTGTTTTATTCCCAGCATGAACTAACTGATGTAACTAGTAAAAACAGTGTTAGCTAGCTTAACGTGATATATTACCAATCAACGAACGGAACAGGTGGGTCTTGATGAGACAAGATTTATGGTAAAGGGTATGTCTAAAGGGAGAAAATGCCCCCGGCTGGGAGGAAACGCGTTAGATGTGACGATGTGGCGGTTTCAGAAGCGTGACGGTGGTAGCAGCTAGCGGGGGCGGGCGAGGTCAGGAGTAGATCGCTGGCGCTGATACTCGGCTGGAACCGGACCAAAATGACGGAGTGGCGCATCGGTTCATTTCATCGTTTTTCTTCTCTGCTACAGTCAATAATACCAGCGTTGGGTCTTCCAGCGGTGTTTCTGTGAGAAAAAAGCATTCAGCCGGCCCAGAAAAAGTTCCGGCAGCTCATCTTGATGAATGAGTGCACGTCAAACTCTAATAAATGCACCGGACAACAATTACTTTTATAGTTTACCTCCTTGTATTACTAGTCACACCTTTCATTGTTTTGATGTCATTTCCTGTCATGTTTACAAATATGACTGCACGTTTGTTTTCATTTAGGTATTTTCCATTAATTAGTTATTAAAACATTTAAAAATATAGTTTTACTGATCCAACGTGTGAAATGTGAATTCTTCACATTACAAGTAGGTGTAGTTAACGTGTTCTTTACACAAGTTGACAAACATCGCGTCAGAAGAAGCAATGTGCATTTTAGTCGACTAAATCGTGAATAAAATGTAAACATTTTTAGTCCAAAGACTAAAAGTACATTTTAGTTTCTTGTCAGAATGAGCACTGGTGACTAGCATACCGGTTTCATGCAGGTCTGCTTCACTGCGGATCCAGAGGAGGCCGCCGGTCCAGCGGCTGGTCTGTGTGTTACGTGGAGTCTGCCGCTCACACACCGGCGTTACAGAGTGGAGCCGACCCGCGCACAGCAGCACTCAGGTTCTGAACCCAGTTTATTCAAGGCTAAATGATCGCTCTTGAGTTTTTATCTTCATCAAACCTGACAGATTTAGTTTACCTTGGTTGATCTCAAATACAAAACGGTACAGTTTAATTACCACGCATTTTCAAGAGGCAGAAACCAATTACTTCCCCTGTCTGGAAAACACGTTATTGAAATTCAAGCATTTTCAAGGATTTCAAGCACCCGTTCGAATGCCGACTTAATAACACATCCTTTAAATCAGCGCCTCTGGGACACAGCGCTCCGTGCCTGGGGGAAACACACCTGTCGCAGACATTGTGCGACAGGTGCACATCCGGTGGCAAGGCGGGGTTACACACAGGTGAGGCTCAGGGAAAACCCAGTCTGTTTCATTAAAATGGGCTTCTGCCTAAAAATACAGGGTATCTGCAGGTATAAGAGCCACATGTAAGACTTTTTAAGACCTTTTTAAGGCCACTTTGACCAAATTTAAGCTATTTTTTAAAATTAAATTTAAGCTATAATTTCCAGCTATTGCCTGGAACCGGTGCTAACCACGTCGTGAAGGTGGGATTAGCCATCCAGTTACCATTAAACTTGCACTTCCCCGTGGCGCGAGCTCCCACTAGCTTAACCAGCTAATGTGCTCATCTAAAAATAGCCCCCTTTCACAACCAGCTGAACGTGTACGGTTCCGCTTACGCCAACATCGAACACAAAAAATGCTGAACACCAACTAGAAATTCACAAAAATTTTACAGAAATAAAATAATCTTGTTTATTGGGTCTTTGGTCATTTAAGACCTTTGGAAACTGGATTTAAGGATTTTTAAGGCCTTAAATTTGGAAAAGCTAATTTAAGACTTTTTAAGGACCCGCGGATGCCCTGAAATAACAATTAGAAACAGAACACACGGCAGGCTGTCTCACCTTCTGCACAAACTGTGGGTTTACTGTAATTTCTTGATCCATAGACTTTAGTTTCTCGTCCAGCTCTATACATTTCAACATCTGAAAAGAAGAACAGACATTTGCTTCAAACTGATGCCCACGGCGGGAAAACCCACAGGCCACATCCCATCCTCACCTCTTGGTCTATTTTGTGGAGCATTGCAGGGTTGTTGTATTTTTCGGGGTTGTCGTGGAAGCAGACCATGCCATCTTTTTGGTTAATGCTAGCGTAGATTTCACCATCTTCAATCTGAAAGAAGGACCGGGAGCAAAACTCAGCATCAGCAGTCAGCTGGGTGAATGTTGGAAAAGGTTTTGGTAACAGAAGGAATTTGGATCTTCTGCATCTTTGAACTCGATTCTGGGCAAAATACTGAAACCCTCGAAATCAAGACGGACACATTTAGCAGCATGAGCTGATCCTCATACGACACTCACCATGTGTAAGACGTATTTCTCTGCTTCCTGGGGACCTGAAAGCTGCACTCGACTCGCCATGTCTTGCAAAGACAACGTGAGAAAGGTCTGTGAGGATTGGACGACACAAACTCATGAGACTTTTGAGAGACAAGCGTGACTTTCTGTGGTTTCTGTGGTGCCGAGCCGCCACCTTTGTTAGCCTCTGTATGTTCTTCTTGTAGAGGGAGGAGAGGCACTGTTTCACCAGGCCCGTGTTGTTGTCTTGCGTGAAGGTTTCACTGCGCTTGTTGACCAGGCTGCGGAGCTCAGCTGGGTTGTTGGTGGCGTACACCTGAGCCAACTCGTGGTACGCGTTGCTCAGGGGCTGAAGCCAAAACAATGAAAGGGAGAGAACAGAAGGAAAACTTAACACACACACACACGCGTAAAGTGGCCAAGACAGAGCTAAACAACATTCAGGAGGGTCATTTGGGTTTCATTCAGGCATCCTATCATGCTGTTTTAAATAGTTCCCAGTGGTCTTTAAACTGTGAGGCTGTTTTCCACGACTGAGTTTCTACATAGTGGCAGTAGCTCATTAAAAATTTGCCTCTGGGTTGTGGGCGGAGCAGTTGGTGCGGAGGGCAAGCCGGAATGAACGGACACATTTCCTGATGACCAACTCAGCGGTCAGGATTGTTGCATGGAAGGTGGAGCAGGTCACCAAATTCAGTCACATGGGCCTGCTCTGAGCTCCTCCTTCGCTCCACCCGTCTCAATCTCTCCTCCACGGTGACTCTGAGCAGGTTGTGTGTGAGCGAGCTCAGTCCAACTTCCTAAACTCATCTGATGAAATGCGTCAGCTTTGTGTTTGGGAGTGGCGTGCTGGCTGCCTGCTCAGCACTAGAATCTTCTTGGAGCTGCGTCGGAATAGCGCGGCGTAACGCAAACTCGTGGTTCCCGTGGCGGTGCGACCTACTCAGAGCCCGGCTTCACCCTCTCTCCAGGACCGAGTCCCAAACCACACCGGTGCAGTTCTGTTCAGGGGAGGAGGCGTAAGCCGACGTCTTTTCTGGCCGTTAATTCCACGTCTTCCGGTGCGTCTCGTTTGGACGTTTAACAATTAAAATGTGGGCACCTTATTAATGACACATTAATTAATATTAATGTATAACTAATTTGCGTGCCTGTGCACATGCACGGATTATCCGAAGGGGCGTGGCCTTGTAAAAGGTGTGATCGGTTGCCCAAGTCCCTTTTTATCGAGGCTGTACCAACAGAGCTGTGGTGTCGGTCCATTTAGGAAGCCACTCGAGGTGGTGATGTGTAAAACCAGAGTTTATTTGTGGAATTATATCATTTAATACGGCCACTTCTGCCTTTGATGCTCTTGTTACATACACACACACACACGCGCGCACACACACACACACACACACACACACACAGTGGACTGTATATTCACCAACGTTCTGCGTTCCTTCTGGTGGTGTTTGAAAACGGCGTTTATTTGAGGAATTATATCACTTAATGCAGGGTGACCACATTTCCATTTCCGAAAAAGAGGACCGGGGATGGTGCCTACCGATGACATCACACTATGGCAACGCCATCCATGATCTGCGGTGTTAGGTCTGCAAGGCAGCCGAGTGGACGAAACATCACCATGGCAACGCTTCTGGCTTCGGAGACAACCACATTTCTTTTAATTATATAGATTGTAAGAAAACTATATACAGATTCACATTTGAGCCTAAATCTCATATGCACCAGCTGGGATTTGAACCATAAGTAGGGAGTCTTACTGGTGGAGCTATCCATTTGACATTTGAACATTGACAAGACTCCTCAGAGGCTGAGGGGGCAGACAGGAGTGGAGGTTGTGCTCCACCCAGTGGGTTGTGATGTCACAAATCTGCTAATTAATTATACCAAGGTGGAGCAGGTCACCAAATTCAAACTGTTGGGTGTTAGAGTAGACGACTTATTATCCTGGTTGGATCACGTTGACCACAGAGTCAGTACGATGGGCCGAGGAATCTTTGTGAAGAAAGTGCTCTGCATGTTGTTCTACCGCTGTACTGAAACATGTTGTTCAAAGTCTTGATTGATCTCATTTACAGTACCGTACAGTCGTTTGGTCCAGAAACAAACTGCTAATGGCTCAGAACAGAGCAGGCAGAGTCGTTTTGAACGGTCCTCTTCGAACCAATGTGCACCAGATGCATTTTGAGTTGTCATGGTTAACTGTGGAGGCTATAGTCTTCTGATGTTTGTGCAAAAAGTTATGACTAATAATATTCATCATCATATGAAAGACGAAATATTACTTAGTGGATATGGCCATGAGCACATAACACTCAAGCAATAACATGGTGATAGTGTCAAGACCTAGAAGTCATTTCATGAGGAAAGCCGTTCTCTATAGAGGGACTGTTGAGTGGAATACGCCACCAGGTTTCGTTAGGGAAATCCAAAATCAAGCTCTTTTAAGAAAAACATTAAAAAAAAAGGCTTAAGGCACTTTCTGTTATTGTTTTGTTCTCGTAGCTGTGATGGAACGAGAAGAAAGGTATTTTCAGATGGCTCTGCAAGTTAAGGGGGATCTTTTCGATGGCACTGGTTGGCCACTACAGCTTTTAAAATCCTAATGTAATCATTTATAATGTTTTAATCATTTGAATTGTTAAATGTATTTTGTATTTTGAAAATGGACCCCAGGAAGATTAGCAACCACTGCTGTGGAAGCTAATGGGGATCCAAACAGCACAATAACCCTCCAACCCTCAATGCCTCCCCCTATCCACACGGAGGTGACATGCGCTGCTTATCGTGGCTGCAGGAACTGAAGTGGGGATAGTCCCAACCCACCACCCCACCTAGTGGACACTTATGTTGTGTTGTCTGAAGTCTGTTGCATATCTGTCTGAGGTGTTTTTTTGCAGAGCAACGCTGCCCTCCCGGTGGAGGGTAACTCTGAAGTGCCTTTTTTCCCTCCACCTGAACCAATCCTCATGTTACCCTCTTGTCTCTATTAAGGTAGCGCGACTCGGGTTGCGAATGACCACAGTCACCAATTCTTGTCACGTGTCTTGCCCATGTATGTCTGATCTCTGAATTGTGTGTACTGAAACTCTAATTTCCCTCTGGGATTAATAAAGTATATTTGATGGATTTGATTTGATAAACAAACAAACCCAGACAGTTTTAGGCCACATGTTTTCATCTGCTACGGATTCACAGCATTTTTAACGCAGAAAGGCAATCTTGAGCTTAAGCTTCTTTAGATGTGTCATGTAGCATAAGACCACGTCTCAAGAACATGTTAAAAACAGAAAAAAACACAATTATTTTCATTGGAGTGGGTCTTTGAAAAAGAAAAGCAGGTACGTGTAGCTGCACAGCACGCTAGAACCAAAGTATTTTCTTTGTCTTACCAAAGGGTCAGGGCACATTTAAAGCCCTGTGAGATTCTAACTCCAGAGCCACAAAAGTTCAGAAAAACACCCGACTGCTCCAGTTCAAGGAACAAACTAATGCAGATGGAGCCGAGCACTGATGTATTCTAGTTTAAGATGCAGGACCTGGTAGAAATAAACAGGATGTTGTAGAACTTTCAGTAAATTTAACATTTTTATGGTGGAAGACATGAAGTCAAATAGACACATCTGAAGGAGAAAACTTGTTTTTTGAATAAATAATTAAACTTTGATATTTAAAAGCACAAAAACAAGCATAAGGACAGTAAAGATGGTCCCAGTTGGCCAATCAGATGCATACAGCATTCATATCACTGTGGGTAGAAGACAGATAAGGGTAACAGCTGATGGGTGGTACCTTGATGAACCTCGCTACGATCTGTGAGGTGTATTTGGGCAGCTGCTGCACTTTGCCATGGAGGATGAGCGACACCAGGATGTATTTCTTATAAGCTTCCAACATGATGTGGCTCACTGCCATGGCTGGAGTGGTTATTGCCTGTCAGTGAAAGTGCAGAGGAGAGAACACAGCTCCAGGTGACAGATTCTGAAAAGGCTGCTAAATCGAGCTCAGACACTAAAGAAAAAGGTACCTGTTCATAAAAATACAGTGCTCTTTCAAAGTTTTTCAGGCCCGTGTAGATCATGCCACCATAGTAGTAGTAACATAAAAAGTGCTTTGCGTCATACGCGCCATTCTCCTTGCAGATGTCCATCATGTCCACCTCCAAGAAGGGCAGGGCGGGTTTGAAACACTTCGCTAACAAGCACAGCTGCAGGAGAGAGAGAGCAGAGTCGCTGAGGGGTGAGACGGGGGTCAGCTCTGCAGACTTAGACCAACAGGCGGCAGCGTCGAGGTGTTTAGTGATTAAAATGGTTACTCTTTTGCTCCCATATAAACCATAAAAACGACCATCGTCTGGTGAGCTTAGGATAACATAACAAAGTACTTCTGTCACATACAGTCTAAAGCACACCAACTGTCCAGCGTCGTGAAAACATGGCTGCTATGGAAGCCCGGAGGTCCAAATGTGATTTTTCAGGAGTGGTGATGTTTACAGCATCATCACCAGGCACCGACCCACAGAACAGCTAGGTCTGGATTAAAATAGAGATGTATTTTCTGACTTGTGTTACACACCACCAGTGTGTTTTGGCTTCATTCTGCCATCTTTACCAACGCTGACTTCTAAAGGCTAAATTCGAACATGCTCAAAGAGTAAAATATGAATGTTTTAAATAATAACACCATCTTTGTGATTGTAGCTGAAATCAAAATACAAAATATGTGAATAATTATCAGCAGCAGCATGATGTAGAAGCTCTGGGGCATCCAGAGTTCGAGTTCAATAGAAATGTCTTCAAATTTCTACAAAAACAAACATTAGATGCGAGACTGTTGGTGGTGTAAAGGCATTTAGAACAGTGTCTCATAAGCAGCACTGACATTTAGACAAGTGGAGCCATTTTCAGATGTGTCTTGGCTGTGCCCTAGCCTAGCTGTTAGCTCATCAGTCCTAAAGGACACAAGCTCTGTTTCTCCAAACTGAAGCCATGAGACAATACGTCATTTTGATGCAGAAACACACTTCAAAATGGCAAAAATCCCTTCAACAACACGTCCCATAGTGACACATTTGTAGCAGAGCGAGTCTCACCTGACACAGGTCTGCATGAACTGAGGTAAGTTGGTTTGTGTTCATCTGCATTTTGTCTATTGCCTGCTTCAGGATGACCACGCCCCTCAACGGCTGTGGGAGGAGAAAGAGGAGTTATCCTGCTGCGGCCTGCATGAAACATCCAAACAAACTCAAAACGACTGGGCCGACTATTTTAAAATCCATTAAAATATTTAGACCAGGACAGAAAAGGAGGAACGCACCACCCCTGGGTGTGCAAACACAGCGCGGCATAAATGATGGAAGGACTGGTGTGGGAGCAGAAGACAGATGAGGGTTCCACCCGCAGGAACTTCAGAACTGGGACGTTGGACTGTAGCTTTCACACACATTTATGATGCGTTTGCTAAAAGGAAAACGTCACAGCAGCCAGAAAACCTCAAACTAGCGTAGGGGAAGTGGGTTTTTCTGCCAGAGGCCAGTGAATTTCCTTTGGTAAGTGTCTGACGCTGTCAGTGTTTCACATGAATAAATCAGAACGAGCTCCTCTCTGCTGGAGACGTCACAAATCCAAACAGGACATAAAAAGGTTAAAATCAAGTCAAGAAAATGTCTAAATAAAAGAGTGATTTCTGTTTTACTTTGTCCAGGATTTAACGTTTAAACCACTAAAACGTGCTGCACGTGAAAACACCAACAGTCTGTCTGATCTTTGAAGAATCACAAAGAAATGAGAAATGATGTAAAACCATCATGGAGGGTAAACACGTCACCTGTTTTCGCTCTACGAGGGCATTCGTCAGCTGGTGGCAGAGACCAGCAACTGCAAGAAAACACAACAGAGGAGTCAAAGAAACAAACAGATGCTGCAGATTCTCCACAGGCACAGAATTTTACTCCAACAGAAACAAGTCTGAGTCTCTGAACAGGAAGCTTACACTCCACGCTGCAGAGACGCCCGCATAAATACAATAGTGCTGCTTGGCCCTTCCCACCGGAGACGCGTAGCAGCAGGGGAGCAGCTGTCACCGACAGAGCAGGAAGTCACACGCGTGACTTCGTCAGTAAACACAACAACAAGCAGGAGAAAATTACAACATGGTTTGTGTTTTATGTTCTGTCCGTTTTATAATCGCCAATACGGACCTGAAGAACAAAGGGGACCGCTAGCTAGGTGATAACTTCTCACGGGGCCGCAGTTAGTAACCTTTTTTTTAAAGTAAAGCAACTGGAAGGCAGTATGTTTCTTTATTCTGAAAATCTCGGGAGCTTCGCTCCGTTTCTGCGTCCGATTTCCTGTCTTTCCTTCCCCAAAAATGTCGAACTTGACCCGTTTCAGAGGCGTCACGCGTAGAAAATAGAACCGGCACGTAAAGGGCCGCGACATGCTGCTCCTGCTGCTGACGGCTCCGGTGGAGAGGAGGGGCGAGACTGACGCATCAGTGTTACAGCGGGACTAAAGACATGATCAGAGACAGGTTACAGCTGGATGATCTAGGAAGGTAGAAGATCAGGACGTCTGAGCGGTGAACAGGTGAGCGGACCTTCGGGACGTCCCGCCAAGAAGGGCACGGCTGCAGATCCACACCTGCAGCCGTAGATATTCATCACATCTTCCTCGTTCTTCACGGGCCGTGATGCACTTGGATGAAAACATCTGCCTCTTTAGCTCCTGATCAGCTGATGACAGCTTCAACACACCGCGCTGCTGAATTAGTAACGCACGCATTTTCTTATCAGTAACGGAAACAGCGTTATGATAAAAACAAGACAGTAACTAATTAGATTACTCGTTACTGAAAAAACTATTTGTTTACAAACACCGTTATTTTAAACAGTGCTGTTCCCATCACTGTACGCTGGTGATCTTCTTAGTCCCTACACCCCCAGCAGGTCCCTGAGGTCCAGTGATCAAAGCCTACTGGTTGTGCAGCACCAGGCTAAAGGTCAAAGGTGACAGATCATTTGCTGCTGTGACCCCCAGACTCTGGAACTCTCTCCCCCTGAGCCTGAGATCAGTGGACTCAGTGGTCTCCTTTAAAACTCACCTGTTCAGGCTGGTTTTGGTGGGACCTTCATCACCAACCTCTCCTCATTTTCTCTTTCCCCTTCCTCACATTTTTAATCTTCACAATTTAATCCTTGTGATTTTTGCCTTGAGAGGCACCGTTTAAAAGGTGGCTTCTTCTTCTTCTACCAAAAACACAGATTTGTGACAACAGCCGTTTTCAGATGATGTCAAGCGTAAAGCGCACGTTTTAAGAGCTATCGGTTTACGCCAACGGGGGCAGTGTTGTGACGTTTAGCTTAAAAAAACAGAGAATAGCTTGTTGTCCGAGCAGGAAGCGGGGTGCGTTTGTTTTAGGAGTGACAGTTGGAAAACGACTGGATGCCATGTCACAGAGTGTGGAGATACAGTGAAAAATAATGGAGGCTTATTCTGGACGTGTGCATCATGCGCTGTTTTCCAACACTGTCACAAGACAGCTACGAGTGTAGCCGTCAGACGGCACCATTCCATTTTAAACGCAGCGGCTTTGTGGTTTCTGAGAGCCTGAATCAGAAACCAGCATCTCTAGGAGACATGAAGAACCTGTTGGCTGCATTGGCGAATATAAAAGCAGAAGCTGTTTGACACAATAAAACGAAGGAAAGACGTCCCATCTTTTGAAGTGGGAAGCTGATGAACCTGTCGCAGACAGCTTGCTGAGCAACCCCAGTTTGGGAAAACCAACGTTAGTTCTGATCAGATGGATGAGCTGCTGGCCAGCTGCAATGTGATTTACCATCTTAGCTCAGCACGCTTCTGGAATAACAATGAAAAGTAAAAACGGACAAAACAATATTTTGATCAAATGCAATGATTTTTTGTAGATTGGAACAATTTAAAGCAGGGGTGCCCATACGTTCTCACCTTGTGAGCTACTTTTAGAATGAGGGTCGGTGGTTCACGCAAACACGATGTCTGAGTGCTGGTGTCGCCGTGGTGCATGACCAAGGGCAGCTTGACGGGCTGAACTGTGACTCGTTTCTAACTTGTTTGGCCAATCGGATATAATCCCTCTCTAATCTGAGGTTGGTCAAACAGCGACCTACAACAAGTGAGACTAGGGATGGTACCTTTGACATTTGAATTGATCCGGTACTAATTCCCGGTACCTAGGAATCGATACCGGTACTTAACGGTACCAATTTTTGATACTTTTGAGTGATTATAATTTTAATTCTCTTTTATAATATATTTTTTCTTAATATATAACCATATTTGATAAATATCACGATAAATAACATACAACTGTTTGTATTTTAACATCGTCCTTGTAGTTTTATAAGCTGATAATTAAACTGAAGCAAACATCTTTACTGTGAACTAAATTTACTGTGTCTTCATTCCTTTTGCCGTCCTTTTTCATTTGATTTTTCCTACTGGGAAGTTAGAATTTCCAAGAAGAAAGTGAACGCACCATTAGCTGATAACGATGGTGGCAATGGAAGCTAGCATACCAAGCTAACGTTATCTTAAACAGTTTATTTAGCTGCTGGAGCAGATTAAAACGATGATGCCTCACACTTAAGATCGTTGTCACTGGTTTCATCTTCACCCAATCACCCGTCGCACTTAGTAAAGTGAAGCCAAACTTTAGAGCGCGTTCATGTTCTTCCAGTCGGGAATTCCGAGTTCCGAGGAGAAAGCGAATGCACCATTAGCGAAACGGAAGCTAACATATCAAGCTAATTATATTTACCTACCGGAGCAGATTAAGATGAGGATGTCTCACTTAGATCGTTGTCGCTGGTTTCATCATCACCCAGTTACCCATCACATTTAGTGAAGTGGACCCAAGCTTTAGCGTGCGTTCTTTCTACCCATGCTGCTCTGTTTACAACTGGCTCGCAGCGAGCGACGACAAAATACTCTTGCGCATGCGCAGCTGTCTTGGCAAGTTCTCGTTATGATGGACGGGTACCGAAACGAGGCACCGTTTGAAATGACGTGAATCGGTGCTCGGTCGGTACTATGGAATTCGGTCGGTACCTTAAAAAGTACCGAATTCGGTACGCATCCCTAGGTGAGATATTACCTGTTCACACCTGTTCCACAGAACCCCACATCAAAAGATGTGTACTGTTTATCTAAGCTTGATCTTTAAAATTCACATCACAGAAGATAAAACCTGCAATAAGAAGATTCTCCCAAAAATGGGATGAATAGGAAGAAGATATTAAAACAGATCATCAAAGAGTAACTTTTACAGCAAAACATCACGACAGTGGTAAGAAACTTGTGTACAAGAGTAGAAATTACACATTAGAACTAACAAGACCTCAGTGACGGAGCTTAAAGACCAAGTTCACCCATTTCAACACATTTGCAGTGGTCTGTAGTTTAAATAAATGCCTTGTGAGTCGATCTCAGTGGGGAAAAAAGCTCTCGATACTGCTTCAGGAAGTAGAAGTTAGCTCGAGGAGTGAGGGGCGGAAGACTCTGATTGGCTAACAGCAACACGACTCTACCACTGACTCTGCAACACTGATGTTTTACCTCCACAAACAACACAAGCGTTGTGTAGTTGCTAATGCTAACAGTTAGCTTGTACTAGCCGAGACGTTCTTTGGACTGTAAATCAACAACAGCCTTCCACATCATGAGCCAAGATGGATGAGTCCATGATGCCAATTTTCAGTGTGACAGATCGGTGTGGTTTATTCTAATTTGAGCGTTTCTCCATCTATTTTCTACTGGTGGCTAATGCAGGAAAAATGGGTAGAAGACTATTTTCACATTCAGCCAGCATGATAAACTCCAAGTGACTGATCACATTTCAAAAATAAAAAGTAAAAACTGGTTATAAGTTAACTTAGTCTTTAAACAACAAATGCCCAGCAGGCCACACGTGGACTTACAAGTGTCTGTTGCATATCTAATGTGTTCCCCGTTGCAGGTACTGATGAAAAGCTGAACTTGGGAGAAGAGCGTCTCAAAGTCTGGGATGTTTGGCATGGAGAACTTTACGAATCTACAGCAAAGATCAGAAAACGACATTTAGAAGGAAAAAGACGAGTTTTATTTCTCTTACCAGAACATTTCACAGAATATAAAAGAGTCACCAACAAATAAGAGGGAGCATGGTAGCTGTCTTTTTCTGTGAAACAGTAATACAAGAGTCAAGGTAGACGTAAAAACTTACAACACAGCCAGCACGCCAAGGGAGTGCTCCTGGATGTCCAAAGCCCCCAGCACCGTGTCCAGGTGGGATAGATTTTTGGCCAGCAGCTCCCCACTCTTGTTGATCAACTCACACAGCTGAGTCATCTGACCTGAGAGAGGGACGGAGACAAACATCAGACAACTTAATCACCTGTACTCTACTTCACGTTGTTTAGAGGTTTGGGAAATCTGAATATGTGTCTCCACAGCAAGTGGAAATGCAGATTTTGTTCTCTGTTTTAATACAATGAAACAGCTTTATTAGTATTGTTGCAGCAAACTAAAAAGGCATGTTACAAATATGTTTCAAAGATGTGTTTTTATGGAAGTATCAGGGGAACCAAGGATGTCTCCTCAAACGCGTAAAAGACCAAACGAGACCTTCACTTTTCATTTCATGTGGGCTGAAACTATTACTACACGCGCCAAATCATCAAAAGGCCGTCTACTTCCTCATTCATCAACGCAATTAAGCAATTATTCATTGACGTTAAAACAAATAAATTCACAACATTGTTAATAATCGGCAAGACTTTTAAGTATTTGAGTAAAATCGATCGCTGTAATGCCTTGACAAGGCCTTGGACGAGAAGAGCTGAAGTGACTGACAGATGCCTTTCGACCAATCATATTCCAGATTTCGGTACACCAGCCAATCACGTGGGACGGTGGGCGGGACTACCGGTAGGCAGAAACCAGAAATTATTTTTCAGATCAAAAACAAAAACTACATTAGAAACATTTCGTTGAGTAAATTCTAGAGTTTGCAATAGCTCTCATAGTCCGTGTGCATTAACGCATTCTATGATGATAGTTTACAGAACTCTTAAGGCCTCATAAAGTCATTTTTGTGGTGTGTTTACATGATAAAGCAAAAAGAGGGCTCTGAGCAGTTTGGCTGCCTAGCTATCGGCAAGGCACTGAGTAGCATATGTTGGCTAACTAGCTAATACTCCCGGTTAAGAGGAGTTCAACAGTCCTACCTTGAGCGGAGAGCTGCCGCACATTGTTCACAAACTGCTCCAATGCTGAAGCCATTATTTCCTGGGTCCAAACGGGAGGTAATTTGCAATGTTTTTCATTCAAACGTCCGAAACAACTCGCTCCGTACTGAGACAGGGGGCCACTCAGCCGCCACTGATGAGAAGCTATCGCGAGATCTGTGGAACAGAACAGCCTGCAACGAGAATCACAAACCGTCATTTTGATTCTTAAAGAGGCAGACACACAATTGGCGTTCAATCACTTTTAAACAAAAATTTCCCACTTTTTACATTCGACCGCATTTTGTAACCTAGGGGAAGCCGTGGGGTTGGGAACACACTTACTGCAACATTGTGAAACATTAACTTAGGGTCGTAGTTTCGTTTTTTAATTACAGTGCATCTAGCGGTATTTTACAAAGATGGTTTCAACAGTAAGAGTTCCTCACAAGTTTAATAAAGGAAAACATTTGAAAAGATTTGTAGCACCAAAGTCATTAGTCTGAGCATTTTTTTGATCCACTCATATTTTCTTCTGTTCAATGGGTTGTGATGTTACTGATTTTGTCTAACGTTGACTAAATAGTTCATATTTGAATGTATTTTTGTAAATTTATTTGACACTATTTTTAAATGTCAAAATTAGTAGGACTAACTAATTAAACCTCATATTTTAATTTTTCTAATGGCGTTAACACATCTATTTAAGGCAATGGAGGAGTGACCCATCTGGCTAATCTAACATCTCTTTTTAAAGCATGTGAGGTTTGTAGAACAGTTTGTTCACTTTGGTCAGGCCACCCTTAACCTTTTTTGTTGTGCCTGTGAATTCTTATATTACGGTATAAACGGTTTTCAAAATAAAAGAAGAATTCCGGAATATGTTCCACCTTATCAGAACAGTAAAATAATATGATTACTGCACAAAGAGTAATTGATTGTGGGGTTTATTTATTTTTTATTTTTTTTTTTGTATTTTAAAATTAATTTCCCATTAAATTCTATATGGAGACATTTCCCAGAATGTAATCCACTTATTTAGGAAACTGCTGTCAACTAGGTTTTTTGTGTGTGTCATGCAGTGACTGTAGAAAAAGATGGATAAAGCCCACCTTTTTTGGTGTCATCATAATACATACTTGTGCTGATTTAAAACATGAACAGCAGGGGCGAATCTACGTGTAGAGGTTTAGAGGTGCTGAGCAACCAGAGATGTTCGACCAGGCAAGATACATTTTATTGTTTAGTACATTTTAACACAACATCAATCCCATATTTGTGAAAGGAAAAACAACCTTTTTTTCACAAATCCTATACAGGTTTCATAAACCATAAACTGTTTTTAAGTGATTCTGCTACTAGTGTAGAATAATCTAGTCCAAGTTTGAAGAGTCTAGGTCAGTGGTTCCCAACCTTTATTTCCCTTAAGGGAACTCAAATCTTACCCACATTTACACATTAAAAAACGATTAATTATAAACTTTGTATAGACATGAAGAGTTATAACCCTTATACAGAGTTCTCATTGTAATATTGGGTGTGTGAGATTTTATGTAAATTTTACTAATTTAATCTCGGAAACCTCACATCCTCAGCCTCAGTGGAACCTCTTGGTGGGTCAAGGACCGTAGGTTGGTAACCACTGGTCCAGGTGTTTTGATTTTTTTAAATAAGAAAATATTAAAGATGCTCAGTGAGCGGAAACATTTGGTTGGAAAAACCAGAAATAAGAACCAACTTCAGCTTCATCTGAATTTTGACTAAATGTACCTAATATTTTTAGATCTATGTATGCTTATTTGTTCTTAATTTTCCACATATTTCTGCAACAGTTTTATGTTTTTCTTAACTTCAAAAACTAATAAAACCCAAATGATATTTTTTAAACTGACATCAAATATCAAAGCCTGTGTCTGGGAAAGGTGAGCAGGATCAAACCATTTTTGAGATGGGTGAGATTTGCTCTATTTTTGTTTATGAAAATATGTTTCAACCAAGCACTGTGTCGTTTTTATGTACCACTGGTGTGCTTAAAAATAAGCACAAACTGTAAAAGTAAATAAATGAAAAAATTTAACTCAAACTTTAGGGGTGCTGGGATTCAATTCAGAGGTGCTATGATCAAAGGTCATAAACATAGGTGGCTCTAGGTGGAGCTGTTTCCTGTTTAAATTTCACATCACATTCTCGCACCAAAACAGTCAAAAATCTCTGTGGAGAATTTAACTGGCTCCAACCCTAACCCTTTAACTGGTGATTGTTCTAATTAATTAAGTAAAGATCACCTGAACTTTAGTTACATATTGCAAAAAACAAAACAAAAATGCTGCTTGACTTTAGCATCATCATGAACTAAATATCAACACAACTTCAGATTTTAAAACTAAGACTTAATACGCTTCAAATAGTGAATGAAATTGGTGTCCAGGTGAATGCTGAGTCCAAGGGGTAATATATTATAATGAAAAGGAGGGGACTGAGAACCAAGTCCTGAGGGACACCACTGGGGTGATATTAGATGTGCAGTTGTTCATGAAGCTGTTTTGAGATCTGTTTGGGAGATAAGATGTGAAACAGCAGAGGGCTGTGCTTGGACTAGCTGTTAGATAAATGATTCCTAAAGGACCCATAGTAAAAGCACAGGTTGCTGGAGAAGTTTTAGACAGACACATTCTTCAAATTGATTGAAGTCAAAACTGTGAAAACAAGTGTTTATTTTTTTAATCAACATACGATTGACCTAATACAACAAACACAACTTGTAAACACTAACATTTGTTGAAAAGAAGAGCTTTGCACTTGTGAATAGGGGAAATAATGCCTAAATGAAATATTTAGAAATGTAGTTGTGAAAAACACGGTTGATGGGGGCAGTCTATTACTTTGTTTTTCAAATAGATTATTTTCTTCTACACGAGTGCTCATCATATAGCAGTTTTTCCTTTCTAACGTTTGCGTATGCTTTTATTTTGAAGTCAACACATGCATTTCCTACCGTAATCTACAGTATTGTTGCGCACCGTGAAACCAGTGGGCTGTGTGACTGCAGTGTTTGTTCTCACAGCTGAGCACTCCCGTTGCTGCTAAACTAGCCGCTGACTGGTTGTTTCGGTCCACTTTCTCCACAGTAACTGTGACAGATGCGTTAGACAGGTTCACCGTAGCGGCTGCTCATCTAATACAGGCTGACACTTAGCTCTTGGTGGCTAGTCCGCTAGCCGGTCAGCTAGCCAACTCAGCTGTATCACCAAACACAAAACCACAAACACAACTTCATCGACAAATCATAGTGGCCGCAACGACTTATGGTTATTTTCGAAGCTTCTTGACTCCCATGCGAACTTTGTCGGCTTATTTTCCACTCGTCTGCAGAATCTGTAGAAGCTGGCGGCGATGCTACCCTCCACCACCGCACGCCTACTCGGAAGAGGGAAAACGTTACTCCCTGATCCGTTTAGGAGGATTTGCATAAACATGTCGTCCTCTTCAGCATCGGGTAAGAGACTGCGGGTCCTGGTTGACATGGACGGTGTCCTGGCGGACTTCGAGGGGGGGTTCCTGAAGAAGTACCGGGCCAGGTACCCAGACGAGCCCTTCGTCAGCCTGGATGACAGGAGAGGCTTCTGGGTGTCGATGCAGTACGGCCAGCTGAGGAGCGACCTGTGTGTGAGTGATGTCCGATGTCTAGGACAAGATCAGAGAGGAACCTTCACTCAGTCTCCTCTGATCGGTTCCAGAATAGGTTAGTGCGTGAGGAGGCAGGAAGTTACCTGTGAGATCACAGGTGAGTTCAGATGTAGGATCTGCTCAAGTCAAACTGGCTATCACAGGCTAGAGAAAGTCAGGCTTAAGTTAGACTAACCCATGCTCACTCTGTAAAAGTCGTAAAACACTTCAGTTCTGTATTTTATTATTATTATTATTATTTACCATTGCTTGTTTTTGAAAGCCTGTGTTAAAGTAACACAACAGCTGTTTGTGCAGTAGGCAAAGCAGCTGTTTCTGTAAAAGGCCACAAATAATAAAAGTAATCAAAATCACATTTAAAAGGAGATTTGAACAATGTTGAAGCATGCTTCTGTGCAGCAGTTATAAATAGTTATCATCTTACGCTGATACTGGGCTTTGATGTACTTGTACACCAATTCTGGCAGATTTTTAGAACTTTGGCCGATTTGCAACATCAGCCAGATTTTGAGCTCAGTCTGTTGACAGCTTCCTGAACAGCCTCAGTGGGGGGGAAACAGCTTTTATTTCTAACAACATGGTCCAAATGCAGCCAAGGCCAGTGTTTGTGCACTGAGGGACGGTCTTGGTGTCAACGGGGGCTGCAGGGTTAGGACGGCACTGCATTCTGGGTAAGTGGACTTGTTGATGAAAACAAAGCAGGAGCGTTTGACATCACATCATTTAGAACCACGTTTGTTTCCAGTCGTGATCCCTGAGCCTCTCTTCATTCAGAATCTCATCTTTTAACAACGTCTCACAATAAATATTGCTCTTTTTCTACTCTAGTTTATTCGCACAATGCCCAAATACCCATAAAGCATCGAGCTGAGACCTTATACAGAGTAATTATTATTTTTACCCCCCCAAAAAAATCCAAAAATGGCCCAAATATTCTTTGAAATCTACTTCTGTGCCCAGTTTTCCGTTGTAGAGGCACAAAAACACAACAACAGTTGCTCCTGCGGTAACAGCGTTTTTATGTGTGAAACTCTCAGGCCAGCGTGAGGTGGGCCAACGAACCAAAAACATTCGTCTGAATTTAACGTTCCTGAAAAACAAACAGCTAAACATAAACTAGGATGAACATCGGGAAATCCTGGATGATTCGGCCATCTTTAAAAAGGAGAAAGCTCTGTTAGCCGAGCCTTAAAGTATGATCACAGTTTGTTGATAGTGTAAATGACCCTTGTACAGCCTCACGTGTGCTGTTGACTGCAGGCTGAGTGTGTGTGTGTGTGTGTGTGTGTGTGTGTGTGTGTGTGTGTGTGTGTGTGTGTGTGTGTGTGTGTGTGTGTGTTTTGACTTCAGGAGAAAGCGATCAGTATCTGGGAGTCCAAAGGCTTCTTCATGGACCTGGAGCCTCTGCCTGGAGGAGTGGAGGCGGTCAAAGAAATGGCCAAGATGGATGAGTAAGTCTCCAGGATGTATTGGATGCATGATAACAAATTTAGCTGCTGACGTAGCAGAAACGTGGTACACAGCGGCGCGACTCTCCAGAATGAGTGAGGGGAGCTGATTTAATGACGCAAGCTGCATGAATCATAACTGCGTAATTTAAGTTTGTGGCATTTTGACCAAAAGCTGTATTTAGAGTTTTATTTATTTTTTCCAAAAAATTAGGATTTTTTTTTAGGTTTTGCAAAATGTTCACAAGGTTTTAGTGCAAAAGTATTAAAGTGACTAGTATCTGTTCGCTTGGATTGATGGAGTTCAAGTGGAAGGCTCAGGTCAGTGGGAACAGGAGGTGTGGAGGCAGCATTAAAGCTGCACTGAGTAGCAGAAGGATGAATCTAAAGTCACTGCTGCACACGTAGTGCACTAATAACCGATGTGCATTTATTGGATTAAATAAAAACAACTTGTCGATATCTGGCCGCTAGAGGGCAGCAGAAACCGCTGCTAAACACAAACACTGACAGGCACGTGATGTCTAGGACATATGAATGCATTAATCTGTTATTTCTATTCTCCAGTACTGTGAGAAATAATTATCCTCCTCACAGTTTTCAGCTGATTTATGTTGCCTAACCAGCCTGGCTCTAAGCGAAAATGTAATCACCCCCTTGTCAAGTCATGAAATACTTCTGATTAGCTCCACTCAGATCGAGTTAGTTGGGTCCAGATCAGCTGGATCGCTCCCAGAAAGAACCGATCAGGCACTTCTGATCTGTTTGGTAACTCTGAGTTACCTCAGTCCAAGTGAGGAAACTCTTGAGTTTTTTATGTAATTTTAATCGGGGATACCCTTATCTTTTGTTTTCCAACACGCTATTGTTTCCAGTTACTGAGTGTGGGTGTTACTCAAGCAGAACATGTGTTTATTTTTTCCACTCAAGCTCTTGTTGTTTTCCTTGTTTCCCGCAGCACAGATGTCTTTATTTGCACCAGCCCTATTAAGCATTACAAACACTGCCCGTATGAGAAGGTAAGCCAGGCGTCGCTCAATAACATGAGATTGCCTCCCTTGGAAATCGCTAATGCGTTTAATTTTTCCTAATTGTGTGTGTGTGTGTGTGTGTGTGTGTGTGTGTGTGTGTGTATTTTCCAGTATGCTTGGGTGGAGAAGCATTTGGGCCATGACTTTTTGGAGCAGGTCATTCTGACCAGAGATAAAACGTTAATCGCCGGTGACATCCTCATAGACGACAAGCCTGACATCCAAGGTGGGCTTTGTTGTGGATGCACACAAACTACTGAGTCACTAAAACAGACATGTTTGATTGTATATCGGAGCAGCTTTAGCTTTACGTTGACACATGTCCCAGATTGCTCGCTTTTGGCTTCTTTCTTCTTGTGCGGACTTAAAGAGACGATGTGTAAATTTTACCATTCATTTCTGGAAGTATCCATCAAAATGTGGTTGAAAATGAATGAAATGATGCTCAGTTGGTGAAAAATATTGTCAGCTTTGTAACATATAACCATAAAAATCAGGTCTAAAATACATGGGAGTGGGTCCAAGTCTCTGGGCGACGCCATATTAGACGCCATGTTTCCTTCTACAAGAGCCAATGAGGACAAAACCCATTTACTGGTTTGTAACAAACGGTTACAAAATGTTCACTATTCTTGAATGTTGTTGTTTTACACATTTACCTCTTCACTTGTTGCCAGTGATGAAAGGGAGTCTGATGTGCTTGTCATTTTGCTAAAGTTTGCACTGTCCAGGGCTTTTTGACCCTAATGGGCATCCGTTAGTAAGGTCTTACTCCAACACAAAAATACTGCTTGCTTACAACGATTTAGGTATCTACTGCCCCCTGTGGCCAGGAAAAATACACACTGTCACTTTAAACAGTGGTTTTGGACTGTGGCTGCATTTATTCTACATTTATATTTTTCTTCAAATAAATTATCAAAGCATGTGTATCTTACAAGATGAAAATAATCAGTATGCACCCTGTTGACGGACCAATTAGATGGATACTAATTAGTTTGTTAGAAGGAAAAGCACTTTTATTAGACAAAGTGAAGGAGCTTCAGCACTGCCTCGGATCTCAAAGTTCCATCTGAAGAAACTGCAGGAATTCCAGAATCATAGTTTTGACACATAAAACCAAAGTGGACAAACTGCAGAAAACCATATCAAACACCAGCTGTCAGCACGGCGGTGGGGCACTAATGGTTTGGACCAATTTAGCTGCTCATCTCAAGTTGGGTTTACTGCATTTTCCACATACACACACACACACACACACACACACACACACACACACACACACACACGTACATATATATACATATATATATATATATATATATATATATATATATATATATATATATATATATATAATTTTCCCCATTCAACCAGCAAACTATTCATGAGAAAAAGGCAGCTGAGCGACTCAAAAGTGAAGCAACGTCAACAGAAAGAGCTGTGGTGTTTCTGCGATCTCCCTCAGAGATCCTCAAGTGACCAGCATGACTACCGCCTCGCGTCGGAGCTGGCCCGGCTGCCCCGGGAAACGGGAACAGCCAGCCGCCTGCTCTAGCTTTTGTCCAACTAGTTCCATGATTAACATCCAAACTCGAACACACAGAAAAAACTAAAGTTCAGAGAGTCGAAATGGCCGAACATCTATTAACATGAGGCCGAGGCCTTTCCCCGGAGCTAGCTCTGAAGTCACGTGGCTCTGATGCCTATTAATTATTCAGAAATTTTAGCATTTCATTCAATTTAAACAGAAGAGTCACAAAAAATGTCACCCCCCTCAGAGTTGTTGTTAATGTAAACTGGATCTATTAAACCTAAAATGGCTGTAAACATGTTTATTTCGGCTGTGAAATGGGCATTTTTAACATGGGAGTCAATGAGGAATTGCTCACTTCTGTTGCCAGCCCCTAGTGGATGAGGGCGGAACTGCATTTTTAGCCACTTCTGTGTTGGCTTCAATTTTACTGCATAATTATGACGGCTTAGTTTTCCTCACAATTTACTACAGACATGACAACGTGTGACGGTAAAGTGTCCACTCACTTGATCATTTTATCAACCCAACCAAGTCCATAGAGGTCAGCTGGTCAAAGTTCTCTGAGCAGCTGTTGTAAAAGACTAAGTGTTCTGCATTAAAGGGATTTTTGAACATTCTGAAATAAATGTGTGTAAAAATGATCACTAATAAATCGCTTACCTGTTAATAAGTAGCTTCCTGAATGGCCTCTGTTTGGAGAAATAGCATTTTTAGTCTGATGAGCTAACAGCTAGTCTGAGTGCGTCCAATACCAAATCATAATGTTGCCACCTTAAAAGAGCTCAAATTTAGAAAATGTCCCAGCCAGTGTTGGTTTTTGTTAACGAAAACGAGGACCAATTGATTTTGTTGATGCCCCTCTTTTTTCATAACGAGAAAGAGACGCCAACGAGCTCTTTGGTGACTAAAACGTGACAAGATGAACGGGAGTTTTCGTTAACGAGCCGAGACTAGACGAAAACTATGCTCAAAATGCACATTTGTGCCTGTCTCACAAAAGTTAGAAGCAACAGCGCTGCTGCTGTCTGTGTCCTCTGCTCACAGACCAGCCTCAGAAGTAGGGTGAAGCTGGCTCCCAACCACATCAGAAAGCACTAACCACTCAATTTGCGTGGATTTCTGATGTGGGTTGGAAGCCAACTTCACTTCACGTTCTGTTAACTCATTCGCTGCCAGCCGTTTCCTGATCGGTAAAGCCCTTCGCTGCTAGCGTTTCTCGCCGTTTTTACTGTTTTTTAAGAGTCACTGAACGTTGCGGGCTAGGATGATGTCAACGCCAAAACAACCAAAACAACCAAAACAAAGAGGAGGCTCACCTCTTACATCAGGAAGAATCTGCGCGTTTCGAGTGTTATCCGTTCTTTCATAATCCGTTGTTGAATTGTGATCAGCAGAGGCTTTTCCGGTTCGCTCCTCACTTTTTTTTACAGCAGCGGCCCAAAATGCTCTCCTAACACATGGATGTTCTGCTTCCTGATCACGTGACGTGTGACGTATGTGGATGAAGATCGGCATTAGAGCTGAGATGTTTGTTCTCACGGTGCGGGGGCTCGTCCGACGCCCACACAGTAAAAAAATAAAAATGCAAATGGCGACTTTAAGTCGTCAGTGGCAGTGAACGAGTTAATGAAAGAAAATCTTAAATTTCTTTATTGGAAATCTACAGGGTGATGCGCAGATCTGCATCAATAAATTATATGCATTATTGTGATGTTTGGCGAAATAGCATTTTTAGTCTGATGAGCTAACAGCTAGTCTGAGTGCGTCCAATGATGTGGGGGCGACGGTGGCACAGGAGTTAAGCACTCGCCCCGTAATCGGAAGGTTGCAGGTTCGAGCCCCGCTCAGTCTGTCGCTGTCGTTGTGTCCTTGGGCAAGACGCTTAACCCACGTTGCCTGCTGGTGGTGGTCGGAGGGACCGGTGGCGCCAGTGCTCGGCAGCCTCGCCTCTGTCAGTGCGCCCCAGGGCAGCTGTGGCTACTCATCCCCACCAGTGTGTGAATGTGTGTGTGAATGGGTGAATGACTGATTGTGTTGTAAAGCGCCTTGGGGGGTTCCAGGACTCTAGAAGGCGCTATATCAAATACAGGCCATTTACCATTTTACCATTTACCATGTTAACTTTTACCTGGATACAGTAGATCAGATTACATGTATGATCCTATTCTGCTGTGGTTACCAAGTCAAACTTTACCTCCCGTGTTTCCCACAGTTTAGTATGTGTCTGCCATAGTTTCATAACCTTTACATGTCCTGATCAGGTGTGGTGCCCAAACCAGACTGGGAACACATCCTGTTCACCGCCTGCCACAACAAGCATTTGTCCATAAGCTCCTCCCAGAGACGTCTCCTGTCCTGGATGGACGACTGGCGAGCCGTCCTGGACAGCAAAAGGCAGAGAGGAGCGCCATGTCTCGCTTAGCAGAAAGCCCCGGGATTGTTCCGCCTCTGGGATGTGGATGGATCCGCTGAGCAGGACGAACTCATGTCTTACAGCTGTTGAAAGAGAACAGTTCTCCTCACCACCAGAGGGCAGTGTGGCATGCTGAGTTTTCCAAAAGGGCATTGGCTGCTGAAAGCTTCTAAATGAGCACATTGGTGTTTGAAAATGTTTTAGAGCTGTCGGAGTGTTTTTGTTAGATTTTTTTCATCACAAAAAGCCCCTTTCATAAACATGTCAGTGTACTGTGATTCAACATCAGACCTCTCCACCTCATGATGATAACAAAAATAACCTCACATAATGGTAGGCGCTTGCACAAACACCAATGTGACTGATTCTTAGCTGTTTTCTCTGGTTATAAAATACCACTGCAACATTTCTGTACATCTGCAGGACGGTCTGTTCTGATCTTACAAGTTTAAAACCACTAATATGGTGCTTTTAACACTTTTCCATCAGCATTTTACAATGATCCATGCATCTTATTTAACACGCTGAGATAAAGATTCTAGCACTTGCCAAAAAAACTCATTTAGAATAATTAATTACTAATAAATTTGTTTATTTTTGTTTTAACTTAGAAGTTTCTCTATTGTAAGACATCAGAAAAAGTGTAAATAAAGTACTGTAATCTATTACATTTGTATGGTCTGGTGAAATGTACTGTGTTTCTACTTTTGTTCTGTGGCCTGTTTACACACACACACGCACGCACACACACACACACACACACACACACACACACACACACCACAACAGGGTTAAAATCCGAACCTGCTCTTATTTTGGCCCACTTACTTTTTGTTTCTGTGTAAAAATGTCACCTTTGGATGCCCTGCAGGACTGATGAGCTAACGGGTAGTTTGAGTCTAGCCAAACTAAAATGGTTTGTTGCTGATTTAGCATTTGGGAACAAATGATCTGTTTTAGAAGACGTTACCAGAGTTTAATGTGTTCTTTTCTGGCCCTAGTTTAAACTTAATTTCTGTCTTTTGGTGCTGTGTTACCTCCAACACATTAAAAAAGTAAAAGACTGTAAATGTTTTCTTTTTTCTTTGTGTGTGTCGTTTGTATGTTTTTCTAATAAGTTCCTTGAAGGGCCAAAGCTGTCTGTACCTCCTTAGGAGGCTGAGGTCCTTTGGAGCTGCAAAATGCTGCAGCTAGAGTTCTGATGAGAATTAAAAAGAGAGATCATATCTCTCCTGTCTTAGCTTCCCTACATTGGCTACCTGTTCAATTCAGAATAGATTTTAAGATCCTTCTTCTCACATACAAAGTTCTTAATAATCAAGCTCCATCATACATCAGAGATCTGATTGTTCCATATGTTCCTAACCGAGCTCTTCGCTCCCAGACTGCAGGTTTACTGGTGGTTCCCAGAATATCTAAAAATAGGATGGGAGGCAGATCTTTTAGTTATCAGGCTCCTCTCCTGTGGAACCAGCTCCCAGCTTTAGTCTGTGAGGCAGACACTTTGTCTACTTTTAAGAATTGGCTTAAAACATTTTTATTTGATTGGGTCTATGGTTAAAATCTGATGTTAGCCTAAATCTGGACAAGTGGGGGAGTAGAGGGAGGTGGAGTGTACAGTCGGTAAAGACGGCTCTCCCTTGCCCTGCCTCCAACATGCCTCCATCTAAAAAGGCTAGGTTATCCAGAGTTATCTCTGTAGTTATGCTGCTATAGGCTTAGACTGCTGGAGGATACACTGACCACTTTTCACACTACTACTTTCTTCTACAATCTGCTCTTTAACTGTATTATTTTCTGCAATTTAAGCTGTTAACTTCATTTTTTCTCTAAGTGTTTTTCTCCCCAGAAGAAGCTACAATGATGTTCTGCTGAGCTGTGGTGGCCTCATGGAGGGGGCCATCGTCTAGCACACCTCTGCTAACCTCTTAAACATTCTCCCTCTCCTTATAATAACATTTTACTTTCTTTGATGTTGAATGTGCTACTACTAGTTTATCCGTTTAATTATAGATCCACTAGGATAAATACAATAAAGTTTATCTTTCACCAAATACAATATTTACTAAGAAATCACAATGTAGCCATAGAAACACTACTTGGTGTGTGTGTGTGTGTGTGTGTGTGTGTGTGTGTGTGTGTGTGTGTCTGCTCTGTTTTCTCCATCCCCAGTGAGTCGTGGTGGATGGCTGAGCCAGGATCCTCTGGAGGTTTCTTCCTGTTAAAAGGGAGTTTTCCTCTCCACTGTCGCTGCATGCTTGCTTAATGAGGATTGCTGTAAAGTCAGTGACTTGATGCAACCTGCTGGGTTCCTTATATAGGAAACTTTTTACTGATTGGCTTAATGAACTGACCTTAATTGGAATGTTTATTGTGTGAAGTTCCTTGAGACGACTCTTGTCGTGATTTGGCGCTATATAAATAAAATTGAATTGAAGTTAATTCTCAGCTTTTAAAATCCTTTAGTCACTCTGTTGTTGGCTCTGTTATCCACTCTGCTGCGGTCTGTTGGGGTGCTGACAGCTCTGACCAAGACAGTAAGAGACTAAACAAGCTAGTTCTCAAAGCTAACTTGGTTCTGAGCTGCCCACTGGATACAGTTGAGGAGGTGTGTGAAAGGAGGATGCTGAGGAAGATGACCACCATCTTGAAAATCCCTACCATCCACTGCATTCTACTGTGGAGACCATGGACAGTTCCTTCAAAGGCAAACTGAGACATCCCAGACACCTGCTGCACCCGAACATACATTCCTGCTGATCCATATAAACCTGAACTGGTCACCTGCTAGTTCGTCCCTAATCAGATGTCTAAGAAGATTGTGAACAGGTTATAGTCAAGAGGTTCTAGAGTTTGTCATGATTGTTTTTATTATGTTCTAGGCTGAATCCACGCTCAGCTCCTGCACTGGTGACTAGATTCGAACCAGGTGGTGGACCAGCGCTGCTTCAGTAAAACTTTTGAAATCAAATGAAATAAACAGATTTTGGCATAAAAGGGGTTCCACTTTCCAGATCTGGAAGTGCTACATCGCTCTCTCATGGACTGCTCTGTCAAAGATGTGCTTCGAGCACTTCTTCAGTGTGAGAAAATGCTCAGATGCTTTGATGGGTTTTTTTTCTTGATGGATTATTTCATCTCTGCAATCTTCACTGTGCGTTACGTTTAAAACATCTGTGCACTTGCACAAGTCATTATTAAATTACTCACAGGCAAATAAATAAATCACTCTTGTAAAAACAAAGGCACAGCCTACTGTTCATAATGAATAAATGTCACTGTTAGCTTGCTAACTTCTGCACACGTACGATATATGCACATTGTTTAACCATAGTCTGTTATCTCCCTTTTAATCTTTCCTGTTTATAGCTCAAACGATTAATTCATTAATGTTAATGTTTATTAGTTACTGGAGGCCACTGTTTAGCATAATCAGTCTAGGTATTCATCATGCTGTCACAAGGTGTTGGTTTACAATGACAGCAGAATGAATGAATATATCATTGACGAGTTTCACTGCAGCGATGAAGGTGCCACAAGATGGTGACAAATCGCTCATCGAATCGGTTTATATGTTGCGTGATTGCGTGTGTTTCTTTTTTATCATCCTTTTGATCTCTTTATGGTCATGGACAGCTAGAGCCCATTCTGAATGCATCCCGGACAGGACCCCAATCCAGAGAAAGGGGTTTTCCCACAGTCAAAAATGTTAAACTTGCCAAATTGTAAAAGGAACTGCTGTTGTGCTTTGAAGTCCTAAATTTTTAAACTTGTGTAATGTCACACTACACATTTCACACCTGTCATGAGCATGTCTCAAGTAAAGGTTTTCGTAAAATTCATTAATCAACTATGAATGCAAATTTATTTACATTATGTGCTCATTTTAGATGATTATTTTCTAATAGGACTAACAAGCATATTGTCTACATCAGTGTTTCCCAACCCTGGTTCTCAGGGCACACTGGCCTGCATGTTTTCCATGTGTTTGCTTCAGCACACCTGATTTACATTGCCTCTTCAGGCGGTCATCAAGTGCTGCAGATGCTTGTGAATGATTCATTCATTTAAGTCAGGTGCATGGCAGTAGGGAAACACTGGTGTTTAAAAGGGCAACATAGATAACACGTTGGACAGTGTGCCTTGAGGACCAGGGTTGGGAAACGCTGGGCTACATTGTTGGTCAAACTCCACGTCACATTTTTATTTCAGTGATCTTAAAAAAATTTCAATCCCACAAAATTCATTCAAACCATTTGTAGCTTGTCTAATTGGCCATGAGGCTTTTATGAACCTGATGAGTATAAAACCTAAACACACACAATGTAGTTTTACAGAAAAAATTTAAGGTAAACAGAGTTAATAGCTGCGGTAAGAAAACACAAAATCTGATGTACATGAATGTGACTTTACAACCACCCCCACACACACCTCTATATTTATCAGCATGACAGCTCCCAAAAATACAACTAACTGGACAAAACTCACCTGCATCAAACAACTGGATCCTATGAAAATTATAAATCAAAGCCAGACAAACTTCAGCGCTGTAGGTGTGCAGGTATTCACCTGTACATTGTAGCAGTACTTTAAAAATTTACTTGTCACTATCCCAGGACTTTTTAAACTTTAAAATAGCCTTATCATTCTCAAGGATGGCAGGTAGGATGACATGATGGGAAGACAAGGCAAGGATCTGACCCAGACCAGCACAAACAAAGGGTTTAAATTAGTGGTGGGCATAGATTAATTTTTTTAATCTAGATTAATCTCACTGTAATCTTGGAATTAATCTAGATTAATCTAGATTAAAATGGCTCATTCAAATTCTGCCAAAGGCATATGTGTGTGCTACCTAGATAATGAATAAAAGCAAGTCTTTGAGAATGGAGGCGTATTTCTTGTTTCAGTAATGCATCACAGACTGATAAAGCAGTTTTACTTCGATAACTGATGATGAAAATAAATAATGATCAATAAGTATTTGTGTTTAATAGCTGTTTATTTAGTTCAACAAATTCTGCACTGTTGGTCTACAGAATAGGTCATGATTAACTATTTACAGTCAGTAGCATTTGGTCAATCAGTCCAAGCTCTATTTCTCCTTCTTCCGCCAGTCACTCAAGCAGACCAGCTTGTTCACATTGTCTGGTGACAAACTAGATCTTCTCTTCTGCACAATATGGCCTGCTAAAGAAAAAAGTATATATATACACACACACACACACACACACACACACACATACATGCATACAGACATACATACATACACACACAGAAACTATCTGGCCTGGGGAGGGGTTTAAATTTCTGGGGTGCCCTTCCAATGCCCCCCTTTAGTTTGCATGTAGGATTGCCTCTGGTGAATAGGAGCGAGCTGGAAATGATGCCACAGCTCACCTGTATGAGCAGAAGCCAACTGTTGCTGTTGTTGTCTCTGAAAACGGCAAGGGGAGTTATCCTAGCTCAACTTTTCTAAACAAATATAAAAATTTATGAGTAAAACGTTTATTATTACAGGTGAATTTGAGTCGAAGCCACACGAACAATGACCTGTAGAAACAATTTATCACTTTATCATAATAAACAGCTGCTAAAAAAGCTAAACTTAGTTGGAAACCGCACCTGTCTGAGAAAGTCTTGTCTCGGTTTTCTCACATCCGAGCGCTGCTTCGACCGCGGACGGTGAAGTGTGGCCCGGGGAAAGCCCGGCTGGAAATGTCGGAGGTAAACAAAACAAAATAAAAAGAATGAAAGTCGGATTTATGGATTAAACTCTGGTGAAAGTACATAAATTATTTACTTGTCCCGCGCGATGAGAAGGGAGAAGTGCTGCTGGTGGCGAAGGTGCGACTGTTCGGCTGCATGGGGAACATCAAACTCCGCGAGCCTGGCGTCCATCCATACGTACGATGATCCGCGCCGAGTATACATCCGCGCCAACCAGGTATCCATCCGCGCAATGTGAAAGCATGTGTGAAAGCCATCATAGCTTACTTAGTATAGACCAGGACCCCAACCCAACTTTGAGAATAGATTAACGGCGTCATTTTTTTTATCGTGCGATAAGAGTCTGGCTTTGCCGCAGCGCGTTAACGCCGATAACGGCCCACCCCTAGTTTAAATACATGAGGATAATCTCGGGATACAGCTGGGGATGGTGGAGGGCCAGGTGAGTTCAATCAACACTAACAAGGGAGCCGAGACACCAGATACACAGAAGGCTACAAGAGCAGATCCTGACACTTCCTGTTTGCTCACCTAGTTTCTCCCCACTAGAACTAGTAGGGCAAGGCAAGGCAGCTTTATTTATTTCATTCCAAACACAGAGGCAATTCAATGCGCTTTCTACTAGCAAGAATGTTAAAGGGTGGGTCAAGCCTGCCTCAGAGTCCTGTTCCACCCACATATCCATTTTGAAAACTGCAACTTTAGTAGGCATTGCCTGGCAGACCGAGAGGGCCGAGCCGCGGCAGTGACAAAGACGATGGGTAACGAGGTGAAGCTAGCTTTTTTCACTCTGAGCAGTCATTAAAAGTGGAGGACTTTTCTCCCCCTCCTTACCCAGACACTCAAGAAGAACGGGACCAAGTCTATTTGGAGGAGACAAGCGGACCTGAGCCTTATTGTTTTGAGCTTGTGAGTTGCCTGAAACCACCGGAGCTGACCCAACAGAACCAGCTCTGAATGGTAAGAAGCCGTTAGCCACAGCATTAGATTAGCTGCAGGGTTCGGCCCCACGGCCCTAGAGAGCTATTATCAATAATGTTTTAGAGGTTTATCTGCTTCAACACACCTGATTTTAATCAGCAGCAAATAGCTGAGCTGCTGAACAGCTAATCTAACCTGTTAAAGCAGGAAAACCACTGAAACGTGTCGATAGCAGCTCTCTAGGACACGGCCACCTACCCTGGGCTAAAGTTACTGTCTGCCGCAGAGAAAGTTATAAAAATACCCCATGAGAACAATATTCTGTCAATATTATGTTACACAATCACAAACATCCCACTAAAACTGCCCCGATTTCATTATTTATTGAAACCAGCCGTTCTCTTTATCCTCAACTGGTGTCGTCAGGATCAGGAGCTCCCAGAAGAATGTGCCTTTGAATGATTCCTTGCTCCTCTAAACAGTTATTTGTTTTATTCGTCGTCTTCCTCCGCTTATCCGGGTCTGGGTAGTGGGGGCAGCATCCCAACTAAGGAGCTCCAGACCGTCCTCTCCCCAGCCACCTCCACCAGCTCCTCCGGCAGGACCCCAAGGCATTCCCGGACCAGATTGGAGATGTAACCTCTCCAACGTGTCCTGGGTCGACCCGGGGGCCTCCTGCCGGCAGGACATGCCCGAAACACCTCCCCGGGGAGGCATCCAGGAGGCTTCCTGGCCAGATGCCCAAACCACCTCAACTGACTCAATTTGATCCGGAGGAGCAGTGGTTCTACTCCGAGTCCCTCCCAAATGTCCAAGCTCCTCACCCTATCTCTAAGGCTGAGCCCGGCCACCCTACGGAGGAAACTCATTTCGGCCGCTTGTATCCGCGATCTCGTTCTTTCGGTCATTACCCAAAGCTCATGACCATAGGTGAGGATTGGGATGTAGATCGACCGGTAAATCGAGAAGCTGGCTTTCTGGCTCAGCTCCCCCTTCACCACGACAGATCAGCTCAGCGTCCGCATCACTGCAGACGCCGAACCAATCCGCCTGTCGATCTCCCGATCCCTCCTACCCTCACTCGTGAACAAGACCCCGAGATACTTAAACTCCTCCACTTGAGGTAGAGCCTCTCCCCTGACCCGGAGTTGGCAAGCCACCCTTTTCTGGTCGAGAACCATGGTCTCAGATTTGGAGATGCTGATCCTCATCCCAGCCGCTTCACACTCGGCCGCAAACCTACCCAGCAAGAGCTGTAGGTCAGAGCTGGATGAAGCTAGGAGGACCACATCATCCGCAAAAAGCAGAGACGAGATTCTCCTGCCACCAAACTCGACACACTCCACACCACGGCTGAACCCAGAAATTCTGTCCATAAAGGTAATGAACAGAACCGTTGACAAAGGGCAGCCCTGGCGGAGTCCAACCCTCACTGGCAACAGGTCCAACTTACTACCGGCTATGCGGACCTGTTAAATTAATTAAATACATCTCAATTTATATATTTCCTGTTTTTGTTCATGCCCATAAATATTTAAACATGCTTGAATTTAAAATGAGCTTTTAACAGTGAGGTTCTAGTTTAATTCATCACAATAGAGCTAGTTAAACGTGCAACAAAGTGATAATTCAGTTATTGCAATTCATAAATATCCATTAAAATATAAAAACACAAATTAAAATGAGACATTTGGCAGCACAAAAAACTTGTCAAACACAATATTTATTATAATAATATTAGGCAGAGCTGGTCCAGCTGTTGCATGTGAGCACTCTTCCAGTCATTATTATTGTTAAATTAAGGTTGCACAACAGCAACCTGCCAGTGTAAGCTCTTTTCTTAGGTTAATGTTTGATTCTTCTGTTTGTTTGATGTCAGATCATTATGATTTGAAGTCATTTCTACAAATAAGAGAAGTCATAACAAGATGAGGTAGACTCTTTAGCCTCGGTTGCATCACAGGGTTTGGGACGGGATGGGGTAGGTCATCTTTGGACGGCATCCATCGACATATACAGTATACTGGCCGATTCATTTCCATAGGTTCCAATAACAAGTTTTTGAGGCAAAATGGGAGGTGGCTACCACCGCCATTTTGACCGTGTCACAGGTTCCGTCAAGCCCAGACAATTCCACAAAAGGAAAGAGAGGTGGAGTTGAGGGTGGGGCTGTAGGGCTGGGATCAACTGACGACACCCGGTCGAACTTGCTACAAGCTAACCTGAAGCTAACCCAAAGCTAACACGGAGGTGGGAGCTAAGCTAACGGAGGTAGCAACCTAGCTACAACCGGAGTAAACTGTGCACAACACCAGAGTCAGAGATACGCCGGGCTGACCGCTGGGTAAAACCGGGTGGAACACGGAGGTCTCCGAGACCTCCACAAGCCAGCAGCCGCACAGCAGACAAGCGCCGCTGTGATCTGAGATGCGCAGAGCTGCCGCTGGGGAGAACCGGGTGGAAAGGTTTCCATCCCAGAGCTCCATAAGCCGGCAGCCTGCGCAGCAGACACAAGCCACGATCAGACATAGATGCACCGAGCTGCGGGGAGGGGAGAGCCGGGTGGAAAACAGAGGTCTCCCGAGAGCGCCACAAGCCGATAGTCGGAACCCAGCTCCACCAACATGTTATATTTCAACACATTTTCTAGAGTGCAGCATTATGTTAAATGCACTGGGTTTTACCGTATTACATTTAAATTTCATGGTTAAACAGTACGTGCTAAAATCTAAGCTAAGCTCGGCAGTGACCAAAATAAATATAATTTTATTTACCAAAAAAATGAAGTGGAGACTCCTTGGACGCTCTACTAGTGCAATTAATGCCACAGCAAGCCATTTTGTCCAACAATTGCACAAAAATTATCCAAAAAAGAATACACAAACACAGAGACTCAAAATGCCGGAACAGTTTCCAGGCCCTGACCGAGGCTCTACTGAGGCCTTTCCACAGAGCTAGCTCTGTGGTCACGTGGGTCTGATGCTCATTAATTATACAGAATTTTAGGCTTTTAATACACTTAAACAGAAGAGTGAGAAAAAAATTCACCCCCCTCAGAGTTGTCATGAGTGTAAACTAGATCATTTAAACCAAAAACATGTTTTGTTACCAGGCTGTAAACATGCTTATTTCTGCTGTGAAATTGGTATTTTTAACATGGGAGTCAATGAGGATTTGCTCGCTTCTGACACCAGCCCCCAGCGGATGAGGGTGAACTGCAATTTTTGGTACTTCCGGGTTGGACTCAATTTTTGAGCCGCATTGTGGGGGCTTGGTCACAACCAGCAGCCGGCAGAGTCCTGGGAGATATCAGTGGCAAGCCCACAGGCCCTCCCGCAGCCTCCCACTCCCAAGCCGGCCAATACCGGAACCCGGGACCCAGGGGCGACTAGCCTGCCGGGGACCCACCCAGGGACTCAGATCCCACCAGGCAGCCACCGTGATCAATCAGGCAGATGCCAAAAATCTTAAGCCCCACCAAACCGGGGAGTCAAACACGCAGGCAGACCGAGGCACCACACTCAGCACCAAACGTGGAAGAGGGGGGGTGTCTTATAACTCTTAAAACCACAGCATTGAAGGTTACCCATCAAAGGATTTCCTGTATAATGTTTGAATTCGTCTTTTGAATAGTATGAGGTGTTGTGAAGTATGTAGTGGAAGTCCATCCAGATTCAGCTAAATGTTGAATATTTTAGATCTTTGATAGAAAGTTGTATAAGTCTTTCCCACTGACAACTAAATCCAACTCCTCCTCAAAACACCGCAACTGTAACAGCAGACCCATAGACATGAATACGTAGACGCCCCATTGGGCGATGGAGAGTGTAACAGCATAGTCGCCATTTTTGGTGAGTTCCTCACACCCCAAAACCAACTGGAGTCAATCCAGAGTTAGCAACCAGTTTTTTCGTGCAGCCTTCGGTTGCAACAACCAGCGCACTCTTGAAAACAGATCACGTGGGACCGCTATTAACTTTTCTAGCCTACCTTTTGGGATTTAATATTTAATTTTTTTAAAATTTATTTTATTTAAGTGGATCTATATTTTAACTATCCTGCCATACCACATGTCTGGTTTTGTGAAAAGGTATAAACATATTATTTTTAGTTTGGGGGACACCTTCCTCAATGGAAATACAGGCACTGGGGACTAATGGAGACCCATCCAAGATGGTGTCTGGCAACTACGGCAGCTCCAACAGGCAGCGCCAGTCCACATCACATCTACGAATATGATGCCTGTGGGCAGACCACCCAATACTGTGGCCTACTGGATCATGTCATTTGATTGGCTGTTGACCCAACATGAAGCAGGTGAACTTCAGTGGCGGCTGGTGAAAAATATTTTTGGTGGGGCTGTGCTATTTTTTATTTTTAAACCAACTTGTGCTTTCTGAGCTTTGTGCACAACTCCACTATTTCCTGAATTAAGCACAGCTCTTTTATTTCCTGTCTTACATCATTGGACAAACTGATTAATCCAGGTGTGTCTGACTATTGGCACGCTGCCTTGCGGACCAAGGTTGAAAAATACTGCATTAAATTGCACATAAAATAACATGACCATAAATGGTAAATAGGCAATGCAAGAGGCAAGTTACAAAAACATTTTGTTTAATTTCAACATTTGAGTGAACACGAAAAATTATGAGCAGGTCACTGTTACAGTAATGGTAGTAAACACTACTTAGACAAAATGCCAGAAATTTACACTGTTAAATATTTCTGGAGTGTTGTGCCAAGGTCAACTTTATACAAAGATCAAGTGGATGCATTTGTGTGTGTGTGATACCTCATTTGTACAGAAATTTTGCCCGTCTGTCCTTCTGAGTGGCAAAGCTCTCGATTAGCTTTTTATTGAAGTCAGGAATGTTTGTGACAAGCTTTTTTTTCCATGGAGAGCATGGCAAGAGCATTCAGCCCATCCTGTGTCATGGTGCTCCTCAAGGAAAGTCTTAATTCTCTTTAAAGTAGATAAATAAAAAAACAACAGATAAGTACATAGGAAACACTTTCATAGGAAATAATGTCATCAGTATCCTCTTACAAATGTCATATTTCCCAGTTTTTGGGACAATAAATCATTTCTGATTCTCAATCAGATGTTTTTACATTTGAGGTAAAAACATCTAATTGAGAATCAAAAATGTTTAATTGTCCCAAAAGCTGGAAAATTTGTTTGCTGCAGCAGAAGTGTAACAAGTACAATGGAATCAGATTGATGTATGTACAAATTTACATGAAATACACATTTATGTGATTAAATATGTATAATAAGTAAGTGTGTTGAAATTAGTTTTTACAGTTATTGCACATTAAACATGTTATTAAACAAATGTCCCGGTTTGTGGGACAACCAAGGATTTCTGATTCTGATTGTCTTGTTTACAGAAATGTATTGTACAGCTTACCTCTGCACCCAGCTGCTGTTGTTCTCCCTGGCCAAACGTCCTCCGTTTCTTCCGTTTCCCTCGTCGAGCTGCATGGCAATGTTAGCTCTGCCTAGCATGGCTAGCTTCACCGTGTTGTTGTCCATGTGTGCCCGGGATGACTCGTGTTTCTTCACCTTCTCAGAAAAATGTTTCATATCTGTAACTCCTGACTCAATCCATGCCTTATCTGTCCCAGCCGTTTTGAATAACAAACACGGAAAGCAAAATAAGGCATTAGCGTGATTGCATCCAGCTAGCCAAGCCTTCCTGGTGTACCAATTTAGGGAGAAGCCTCATGTGTACAGTTTACCCTTCTCCTTGTCCTGCTGGCTTATCTTTATGTCGGGCTGATCTGGTCCAAGCTCTTTGACATTAAGTTTTTCCACCATAGTTCTCCTCTCGAACGGATATTGGAGAAGAGACCGAAGTGAATTCAGTGGCTGCTGAGATCCGGTATCCATGCTGGTTGTAGTCACTGGCGGCGTCCATGTTACATCTGCGTCACGACCAAAAACGACTGCCGAGTTCTACCGAACACCAACGAAACCTTTGGCGGTAGCTCTATCGCCCATCATGCTTCTGAAACAACGTCGACGCTGATTGGATACATTCCCATTCCTACCCTTTGATTTTCTTGTCAGCAATTGGACGGCTGGTCCCGTCCTGTTTGGGCGATTCAAAAACAGCCTACAACCTCCACTGCTCGGCAGAGACCGGCAGAGACCAATATATATATATATATATATATATATATATATATATATATACATATATGATTTATTTTATGATTTATTTTTGTTACAAAACACACAATTAATGTAGAATATGTGATTATTGTTAATTTTATTTATTTATTTTTTAAATAAAAATTAAAAACACTGGGGAAAACTGGGAGGGCGGCACCCTATCACACTCTACTGGCCAGCCGCCACTGCTGAACTTCTAGGTCAGGAGTATAGGGAGCCTAAATCACGCGTCTACTTTGGGACAATCGGCCCCCTGAAGAAGGAAAATTAATGCAAGTCAATGGGGCTAAAAACGCTTTTTTCTAAACCTTTTTCTTTTGTGCCATGGATTTCATATGTGATGTCTGTGAATTTTAGAAATTTTGATACCAAAAAAGCGCTTATTTTCATACGGGAGAAAACATTATTTTAGGTTTTGTGTGAAAAAAGGTCCACGACTACAAATGTGCTTCACGAAGGTGACGTCATCGAACCAGACATGAAGAAAAACAGAGGCAAAATGGCTGTAAGTTTAGCGAACCTCAAATCCTAGAAGGAAAGAACCACCGTAAATCTGGCCATTTGGTAAGTAGCAGCTATGCTAGAGGAGAAGAGATTCTGTGGTGACGTCACATAAATACATAAACATAAACATATGTGACGTGCCAATGTCTGATTTAAATTGTTGTGGAATTTCTTTTAGAGACTTAATTAAATAATGAGAAAGCAGTTTGTAAGAGTCAAACCAATAATAGAAATCAAATTTGTTTATTCCAATAGTCATGCTAATTATGAACTTTTACAAGCTGATAAATCTCAAAGTACGTGACTGGCGTGGTCGAAGCACCCATCATTAGTTTTCATTTAAATTGCAGTACAACATATGTGCCATCCAGGGTCTAAGGCAAAGCAGATTAGAAAATAGCATTTTTAGCCTTGCATTCATTTTTTCGTTCTTTCAGAGACCCATGAGCCAACCAGAAGGGGAGGAGACTTAGGGTCCCTGTTCAATTCCATGCCTGGAGGGCCGCCGGTATCCAGCACGTTTTAGCTTGAACTCTGTTTCAACACACCTGATTTCAATCAGCAGGTGATTAACAGGCTTCTATAGAGCCTGATGAGCTGCTGCACAGGTGATTCAACCATTGGATTAAGTTTGTTGGAGCTGTGGCAGATGTGAATTGTTAGTTAAACAAGATCAGCTTCGTGTCTGCATTGTAGGGGCTGGAAAGATGCAATCTCAGACTCCTCTGGAAGAAGAAGAAGAAGAAGAAGAAGAAGAAGAAGAAGAAGAAGAAGAAGAAGAAGAAGAAGAAAATATCATTTCTATAGCGCCTCTCAAGATAAAAATCACGAGGCACTTCACAAAAACAAAAAATGTAAAAATATTAAAAATAATTTAGAAAATGGTTCAAATATATTTAAAATGAGCAAAAATAGACAATTATGATTAAAAATGTTAAGAAAGAGAGAGTGAACAGGAAAGAGGGAAATCAGTGGATCCTGAGGAAGGTGGAATAGGTGGGGAGAGCTGAATAAAGAGAGGGTGGTGAAGAAGGTCATACAAAAGCCATCTTGAACAAGTGAGTCTTCAGCTGCTTTTTAAAGGAGACCACTGAGTCCACTGATCTCAGACTCAGGGGGAGAGAGTTCCAGAGTCTGGGGGCCACAGCAGCAAATGATCTGTCACCTTTGGTCTTTAGCCTGGTACTGCACAACCAGTAGGGTTTGATCACTGGACCTCAGGGACCTGCTGGGGTGTAGGGACTGAGAAGATCACTGATGTAAGATGGTACTTGTCCATGTAAGGCCCTATAGACCAGAACCAGGATCTTGAAATGAACCCTGAAGTTGACTGGCAGCCAGTGAAGCTGGAGGAGAAGCGGGGTGATGTGGGTGTGTTTGGAGGACTTGGTCAGAAGCCGAGCACAGGCATTCTGAACCACCTGTAGACGGTTCAGGGAGGTTCTGCTCAGACACGTGAAAAGAGAGTTACAGTAGTCTAAGCGTGAGGAGATGAAGGTGTGGAGAACAGTCTCGAGTTCAGAGCGGGACAGAATGTGACTCAGCTTAGCAATGTTCCTGAGATGGAAGAAGGAAGAGCGAACAAGAGAACTGACATGAGAATCCAGGGTGAGAGCTGGGTCAAAGGTCATGCCAAGATTCCTGACAGAAGGTTTGGTGTGAGAAGCAAGCTGGCCAAGAGAGTCTGACTTTGGGAACCAGCTTGTCTGGGGCACAGATGAGGATCTCAGTCTTATCTTCATTATATATATATATATATATATATATATATATATATATATATATATATATATATATATATATATATATATATATATATATATATATATATATATAACTATTTGTTGTCATATCTGCTCATGAAGAGGTGCATCCTTACCAGTCAAATATGCCAGAGTTTTGAGCAAGTCCCAGCAGAGCAATAAAAGTGGACTGGACTGAACAGGAATTTGTCTGACGGGAGTGTGCTGATATCAGCCTCATGGTAGTACAGTTCGTATTGTTTGCATAGTGTAGATACAAGGTGTGCTCTCAGGGATTTACGTACTCAAGGTTGGCGTTAGAGTTAATGTTCCCTCTAATCCAGATGGATGCTGAAAGTTATTAAATGCAGGATGACATCTTTTCCGTAGTGGTGCGGTGTTTATGTTTGTTCCAGTAATTTATTTCTCGCCTGACTGGAACAAGCGGGAACTAAGCACATGAACTGGAATGAGTCAAGAGCAGGTTTTCTTGTTTGCTGATTTGTATTTTTATTCCATCCCAGATCTTCAGCTACATCCTCCGATGTCTCACTCTATTATCCTGTTTGTTTGTATTGCTCTCCTTCCGTTTGTCTAATCAATTTATGATAGCGAAGGAAAGTGTGTTGTTGCTGCACTCTAACCTGTAGGATTTACTGGCCACACATTCCTCTTTGTTGTTTTTTTTCAGAGGATGAGTTAAAGTAATATTTTCACTGTAATCTGAACAAAATAATACAACAGAGTATGAGATGATTGTGGTTATGTTTAGGTAGGCCTATTTGGGAAAAGTCTGGATCATCTTGAGCATGGTGTTGGCTTTGTTACCGGGGCGACAGAGTCTTGATGTAAGCCTTTGGATGAGGTATGGGAGCCGTTCCAGCCAGAACCTTGTAGGTTAATATCAAAGCTGCTTTAGCGACTCTACAGAACAAGCTAGGGTTTGAATGCAAACACGGTCATGGAACATTCACCCCTCCCCTCAGGTGTGTTCCTTCTGCCAGAACTGGAAACCCAGAGAAAACAAGATAGTGCTAAACATCCGTCATAGTTTTCTAGTTCCAAACATCTGTTGTTGTCTGTGATGTTGTTTTTCCTGTTGCGACTCTGGTAGTTTGTCCTAAAGCTAAAGTGGTAGCAGCCGGCTGTTTCTCCTTCTCTGATGTTACCGAGTGGAGAACCTCTCACACCAGTGGTGTTCTGATGCTAAATACACAGGTGCGAGACAAACAACCAGATGGTCCAGAAGTTGTTTTCGGCCTGACCCGTGTTATTGGGGCAGATTTTTAGACAAATCTGAGAGAACCACTTTATAATTTTTTTGTTTGTTTTTTATCTCCACAATATACTTATTATTATGTTTAAATGTTTTCAGCTAATGTTGTTTCCACATTTGCATTGTAGCTTTAATGAGTGAATCTGAAGCAGGCGGCTAAGGGTAGCCAGTGGAGCTTAACAGAGGGGTGATGTGTGCTTTTTAAAGCTGACTGAAGACAAAACATGCTGCTGAGTTCTGCTAATTTGCAGACGTTTCAGCACAGGCTCAAGAGCTATAGACTCAGACGACACTCCAAAAATGAGAATCTGGTGCAAAAGTTCACATGAGTTAGTAATTCAACTTAAAAGGTGAAACTAATATAAGAGATAGACTCGTTCTATGCAAAGCCAGATATTTCTGACATCAGAATATTGTGAAAAGGTTCAATATTCTAGACTCAGTGTCACACTCTGATCAGCTGAGTCCAGAACACCTGCAAAGGTTCCTGAGCCTTTAGATGGTCTCTCAGTCTAAGTTTAATTACCGATATAATTTGATTGTTGCACAATATTCTATTTTTAAACTTTCACCTGTAGGGGTGGGCGGTATAAACGGTATACGGTAGAAATTATATCAATTTGGCCAACGGTAGAGATTTTGACTATATCGGCCTATCCCTTGCCCTTGCCTCTATCAGTCCATCTCTGTTGACTATAATCAACAGCTCACTGAGCCAAGGCTGTGTTCCATCTTACTTTAAAAATGCAGTAGTGACTTCTCTCTTAAAGAAACCCAACCTTGACGCCAGCTCCACCAGTAACTTTAGGCCCATTTCTAAGCTACCTTTCATCAGCAAAGTACTTGAGAAGGTTGATGAAACCCAACTCAGATCCTGGTTTTCTAAGTCAAAGATCTCTGACCCCTTCCAGTCTGGCTTTCTGAAGCAGCACTCAACTGAGACTGCTCTAGTAAGGGTGCATAATGACCTCCTGATGGCTGCTGATGCAGGGAAATGCTCTGTCATGGTCCTGCTAGACCTCAGTGCAGCTTTTGACACTGTAGACCACAATGTTCTACTAAACACGTTAAAGGCCCTGGCTGGGATTTCAGGTTCTGCTCTAGACTGGCTCTCTTCCTATCTCACTAACAGAACATTCACAGTGAAGTCAGAAGCCTTCTCTTCAGATACTGCCTCTCTAACATGCGGGGTCCCACAAGGTTCAGTTCTAGGGCCTCTACTATTCGCATTCTATATTCTTCCCCTAGCTGGCATCATTCAGTCTTTCCCAGACATCTCCTACCACACCTACGCTGATGATATTCAGCTCTATATGTCCTTTATGCCACACCAGTTGGACAGGCTGGCCACACTTGTACTCTGCCTGACCCAGATCAGTAACTGGCTGTCCAGCAACTTTCTTGTCCTCAATGCTAACAAGACAAAGACCCTGATCGCTGTACCCCCGGAACTTCAACCAAAAAGTGAGCAAGAAATTGTTGTTTATGTTGTTTATGTGCTTAGCAGACGCTTTTACCCAAAGCGACTTACAATTTTTTTTAACTATAGGGCATGTTGTGCCTCTTTTTGCCCATCAGCCTAGGCCAACATTAGAAACCTAGGAGTTATTTTTGATCCAGCTTTAAGTTTAGACTCACACGTCAAAACCATCTCCCGCTCTTGTTTCTTTCAACTGAGAAACATTTCAAAAGTCCGTAAACTGGTTTCTACTGCAGATCTAGAAAAAACAATCCATGCCTTTGTGTCATCACGCTTAGACTACTGTAACACTCTTTTTACTGGTCTCAGCAAAACCTTCCTCTCACGCCTTCAAGCCATCCAAAATGCAGCAGGCAGACTCCTAACCAAATCCAGCAGACGAGCTCACATCACCCCAGTTTTACAGTCCCTCCACTGGTTCCCGGTAGAATATAGAATACAGTTTAAAGTTTTAGTCCTGACCTATAGAGCTCTTAACAACCAGGCTCCAAGCTACCTATCTGAGCTTTTATCCCTACACACCACCTCTCGGAACCTTAGATCCACATCTGAAAACCTCCTGGCTGTTCCTCGAACCAGACTGAAAACCAAAGGGGACAGGGCCTTTCAGACTATTGCACCCAGACTTTGGAACAGTCTACCTTCAAATCTCCGTCTCTCTAACACTGTAGAGGTCTTTAAAAATCATCTAAAAACTCACCTTTTCATCCAGGCGTTCCCTCCCTAAATGTTTCAGAATGATGGCTTTGTTCGGGTTCACACCTTCACTTTGTTTATACTCATGATTTTATTTTCTACGTTTATCACTGCTATTGTTTTTCTGAGGTTTTAATTGGTTAGAGGTATTTGCCCTGATCTTTATCATGTTGTACAGCGCTTTGTGATTTATATCTGTGAAAGGCGCTATATAAATAAACTTTTACTTACTTACTTACTATCGCGGTAGCGCATGTTGATGATGTCATCAAGCAGCGTCTGTTGAGGTTGAAAGCATGGAGCCTGTGGTGGAGGAGGAAGAGGTTCTCATAAAGAAGACCGGTGCAACATCGGTCATTTGGACTTGGTTTGGCTTTAAGGAGTCGGATGTGGACCAGAACAATATAATCTGCAAAGTATGCCGGAAGAAAGTATTAGCGAATAGAGGGAATACATCTAGTCTGTTTTACCACCACAAAACGAAGCACGTTGTGGAATATGAAGAAAGCCAAAAACTGCGTCTTCAACAAACGCCCAGTCAGTCGAGCGTTAAGAAAAAAGGTGGCCCTACACACCAGCAGATGGATATTTTACAAGCATTTGCTAAAGGCACTCAATATGAGAGAAATAATCAACAGTGGATTGATATTACAAATTCCATTACCACGTACCTGTGTAAGGACATGGTGCCGTTTCTTACAGTGGAGAAAAGCGGCTTTCAGGACATGATTAAGACACTCGATCCATGTTACGAGGTACCGAGTCGCAAACACTTCAGCCAAACAGAGATGCCAAAACTGTACGAGAAAGTCCGCGAGCAAGTAAAGCAAGAACTCCAAGGATTAACACACTATGCAACTACGACGTGAGTATGTTTAGAAACAGTCGTTTTTGACATATGTACAAAAGAAAGTCATATATCGCAATATATACCGTTACCGCACATTTTTTAGATTATATCGCAATATAGATTTTAGGCTATATCGCCCACCCCTATTCACCTGTACATACACAAATTCCCCAGCTGCTATTTGTTACAGTGTTGTTTGTTAAGTGGTTGTTAAATAATTAAATAAATAATTGTTTAATATTTATTTTAATAAATAATTAAATAAAGGATGAAGTGGGGGTCTGGGGGTGCTTCCCCAGAAAACATTTAGTGAGGAAGATGTCATTTCCTGCAATCTGGTGCATTTGGATGAGCTGTCAAATTGTAATGATATTGTTTTTAAATTAACTAGTGAGATTAATGAGTTTTGATATAAAGCTAAATAATCAAATATTAGCAATCAATCCCTATCTCCAGCAGTCAATGGGCAAACAGGCAGGGTGCACCCTGGACAGAGAGCCAGTCCATCGCAGGGCAACACAGAGACACACAGGCCGAACAGTCACTCACACACACACACACACACACACACACACACACACACACACACACACACACACACACACACACACACCTAAGGACAATTTAGACAGACCAATCAACCTGACAGTCATGTTTTTGACTGTGGGAGGAAGCCGGAGAACCCACGCATGCACAGGGAGAACATGCAAACTCGATGCAGAAAGACCTCGGGCCGTAAAGCGAACCCAGGGCCTTCTTACTGCAAGGCAACAGCTCTAACCACTGCGCCACTGTGCAGCTCAAAAATACCAAAACATTAAAAAATAATCATCTTCCAATAAAAGGCTTTTTTTATATTTGCTGATAAAACAATAGTACCAGTAGGTGCCTGTGGGCTGAATTAGGATTTAATGATTGAACTAGCTGATGGATCTCCTTGACAAACCTATTCAAAAATCTCTTCAGTGTCATTTGGGGACATTTTGACTTTCATCTTCTGATGCCCATTGTTTCTGAAGGAGCAGATACAGGAAAACAAGAAAACAATCTACAGTAACAGACAGTAAATCATCCTCCTAATCAACTTGGTTGAATTTAACATAATTTAATGCCCCTTTAACCCAAAAGTAAGTAATCAAGTAACTTCTACTGGCGGACACAGACAGCAGCACGGTGGTGCCTCTGCTCAGTTCTCTCAGTGCATTTGGATGTAAAACTGGGTTTGCTGTACACTGGTGATCCAGTAGGTTCAAGTTCATCGTAGAATAAATTCGTAGTTTTTACGTTTTCGTTTCAATTCCCTGTGCATCTTTTTGCCTTTTTATTCTTGTTTTGAATCTACTCTCCTGGACAATAAAGGAATTTTCTTTTCAATTTTAACTGAGCCTTGTTATTGATCATCATCACAAATTTCCATTCAAGCACTCAAAATCTGAGGTGACCAATGTTTCTTGCTTGACGCCCACTGCTTTCCATTGGGCATTAATCCCAGTTGACCATGGCATGGCTTTATATAACTAAACATATGTTTAGCCTTTTTACCATTTTGTGTTTACAATATATGTACAAACAGTACTTTGGACAGTGACCTTGCAAGGCGGTCATGGGGCCCCAAGCAGAAAGACCTGCTGACCACCATAGACAAGCGTGCAACCCGAGTTTGGTTGCAGCGCGGACAAAATTCACCACTGAAGTGGTGTGGGTGGTGTTTGGTGCGACGTAGATAGCTTGTGTAGTTGTACTGTAGGGTTTGGGTTATGGATATAAATCATAAGAATCTGAATGCCGTGGCCACTGAGGTCATTTCAGTTGTCTACCTGAGAGGTTATAAGTGATGCACTGACCCAGTAAACAAACCAAATATAACAAACGTAATACTTAGTCATTTATTTTTTGGTAGAAATGGCCACTGAGTTGTGTTAGAGACTACTACATGTGCTGGCCTTATTAGTGAACTACTATTTACACGCATGATTTTGTTTTCGTGTGCATGGGAAACATTACAGTGATTTGGTGATCACCATGTTTTTGCTGGCACAAAACAGAGTTGCTCATCCAAATTGAGCCTTTTTATCAGTCTGTTGATCTGATTTATTATCATTTGTTGGTCCACAGACAATTTTTCCATGCATGTTGTAACAGCACACAGTGTTTTGCAGAGATCGTGTTATGGTCAGAAGACAAACATTGTAAGCAATTATTGTAAAAACACACAACTGCCCCCACAAGCAGCATGAAAACACAGCTGGGGTGTTTTAATGAATGTTTTTGTGTTTCTCCTGATAACCAGTTACGAGTTTGTGAGAGTTTCTGAATGAGTTCTGTTTTGGAAGCACATAAAACCAGAGCTAACAGTTGTTTATACAGGTGTATAATGAAGTCCCCCTGGGTGCCAGATGAACAGGAAATAGGATCTGGGGGCCAAATGTTTCTTCTATTTTTAGGAATCATCATGGTATGACATGGTGTGTTACAGATATGCAACTTTTATGAAGTTTACAATAGCATGCACCCTAAGTACCCAGAGTTACATTCATTGTCAGTTGTTAATCATTCACTCATTCACACTTTCACAACTGGTAATACTAACTATGCAATTTCATAGTGTTCTTCATTTTTTGTTAGACATTATTTTCAGTATACTTAATTACATCATTTCACACCTATTGACAAAGTGGGGGCTTGCCCGGGATAAATGACCCACACTTGAATAGCTCTTTTTTAGAACATTTTACATTACAGTGAATCATTCATCCATTCATACACACACATTGCTGGTGATGGGATACATCCACATCATATTCACAGCTGCCCTGGGATGCACCGACAGAGGCAAGGCTACTGAGCACAGGCGCCACGGCCCACCAGTCCTTGTGACCACCACCATACCATACCACTTTATGGAGCGCTTTTAACACAGCATCACAGCCAGTCAAAGGGCCGGTGAAAACTCTGCTGGTGATCAATTCAGCCCAGGGGGTGTAAACCGTGGGAATCGCAGCAGGAGAGGGAGGAACTGCGGGAAAACAAATCACTGCTAGCAGGGGGGTGGCCCAACACAGCCTCAGTGACAATAATAATGATGATGGCTGGTTAGTTTGGGAGAAGAAGAACAGTATTCCAAGTGGATCAGGCATTTTGATGAGCCAGTTGGACACTGTGGAGACAGGGAGCTGTCAAATTCAGAACACATTGATTTTGTGTCAGTTTTTTTGGATGAGGAATTCTGGACCCTCATCACAACTGAAACTAACCGATATGCTCACCAGTATTTAGAGAGGGAGGGACTGAAATCTAGCTCCAGATATAATGACTGGTACGATGTAAGTGTCCCAGAAATGAAAGCGTTCGTTCAGTTCTGCATGGGGCTTGTGGAAAAGCCTGAGATTGAGGACTATATATATATATATATATATATATATATATATATATATATATATATATATATATATATATATATATATATTTATATATATATTCACCTTATGAGTTACTTTTGAACTGCAGTTCTAAAACATCTACCGACTGCAAAAACAGCGGAGTGCTCGCTGCTTGGCGGCCGCATCAGTGATCGGTGCGTCACCGGAGGACAAGGTGATGCGCCCGGCTCCACAGCAGCGAAACGCATCAGGCGCAAATAAAAGACAGAAAATATTAAAGGAAATGAGCCGACATGAACGATCGCGTGTTAAATTAGTTTTTGAGGTGGCGACACCTGATTTGATAATGTTACTGTGGCTGTGCTCAGGACGCAGATGTCTGGAGCGTGCCAGCAATCAGAGCTTTGCATGCGCAAGCTGGTTAAGGTTAGGATTGGGCTGAGCGGAATGTGAAATTGCAAGAGGGAAAAGGTCACAATTTGGTTAAATGTCTGTTTTACGGCGGGTGTCAGTACCGACGCTCTGGCACAGCGCGTGTCCCCCCCCCCCCGACGTGCAGGAGCTTGTCACCTGCTCGAGTGCTTGTCTCGAGTGTTCCAGTCTCCCAAGTCTCGAGTGTTCCAGTCTCCCAAGTCTCGAGTGTGCCAGTCCCCCAAGTCTCGAGTGTTCCAGTCTCCCCGTCTCCTGTCTCAAGTCTCCCCACAAGTGTTCCAGTCTCCCCGTCTCCTGTCTCAAGTCTCCCCACAAGTGTTCCAGTCTCCCTGTCTCCTGTCTCAAGATTCCCCACAAGTGTTCCAGTCTCCCCGTCTCCTGTCTCAAGTCTCCCCACAAGTGTTCCAATCTCCCAGGTCACAAGTGTTCCAGTCTCCCAAGTCTCGAGTGTTCCAGTCTCCCGAGTCTCGAGTGTTCCAGTCTCCTGAGTCTCGAGTGTTCCAGTCTCCCGAGTCTCGGGTTTTCCAGTCTCCCAAGTCTCGAGTGTTCCAGTCTCCCAAGTCTCAAGTCTCTCAGTCACGAGTGTTCCAGTCTCACAAGTGGTCCAGTTTCCCAGTCCCCTGTGTTCCAGTCTCACTAGTGTTACAGTCTCCCAGTTCCCTGTGTTCCAGTCTCAAGAGTCCCTTGTGTTCCAGTCCCCTGAGTCCCTTGTGTTCCAGTCCCCTGTGTTCCAGTCTCAAGAGTCCCCTGTGTTCCAGTCTCGAGTGTCCCGGTGTCAAGTGTCCCAGTCTCAGTCCCTGTCTCCAGAGACCTTTCCTCATCCTCTGAAGTCCCTTCCTCCTCATAAGCCCCCGATACCAAGGATTCCCCGTCGCCGGCCCCCAAGACTTCCCTGGTCCCGCCTCCTGGTTCCCCGTCGCCAGCCCCCGAGAATTCCCTGGTCCTGCCTCCTGGTTCCCCGTCGCCAGCCTCCTAGACTTCCTTGGTCCCGCCTCCTGGTTCCCCGTCACCGGCCTCCTAGGCTTATCTGGACCCCATCGCCGGTCCCCTAGACTTCTCTGGTCCCGCCTCCTGGTTCCCTGTCGCCGGCCTCCCGGGGTCTCCTGTTCCCCCCTCGGCCGCCCTTTTTTGGGTTGTGTTTTGTTGGTTCCCTACTCTCCCTCCCTCTGGTTTTTTCGTGTCCTGTGTCTTGTCATGTGCTTGTTGTTGTTTGTTCTTATTTGGGCATCTGGTATCCGCCCCTTGGAAGGGGGGGGGGGGGGGGGTACTGTCATGGTCTGCGTCTGCCCTTTCCTTCATGTGCCTCCTGGTGTTCTCCATTCCTCTCTTGATTCCCTTTTGTGTCTCATAGCACCCTCATGTGTCCTTTGTTTGTGTCTCATTCATGTGTTTTCCTGTTTGTAAGCATTTCGATCATCCCCATCCCCTCCAGTTGTAGCTCCAGCCTCTTTGTCCCCAGCTCTGACTCTGTGTGGGTGTGTGCGTGTCCATTCCCAAACTCAGTGTGTGTGTGTGAGTGTAAGTGTGTGTTTGTGTGTGTGTATGTGTGTGTGTGTGTGTGTGCATGTCCATTCCCCAGTTCAGTGTGTGTGAGTATATTTGTGTGTGTGTGTGAGTCCTTCCCTCAGTCTTTTAGTTCAGTTTTGTGTTTATCTGCCCTCCTTTGGTTCTGCTTCCCCATTTAGATAATAGTTGTCACCTGTCTTCCCTCCAGCCCTCACTCAACACACCTGCTTCCTGTTTCCCTAATTGTTCCTCCCAGTCTATTTAAGCCCTGTCTTGTGTTGTGGTCAGTCCATTGTATTTCTTGGTCAGCGTTGTTTTGTCTTCAGTCTTCAGTCTTCAGTCTTCAGTCTTCAGTCTCCAGTCTCCAGTCTCCAGTCTCTAGTTCTCTGCTCTGAAGGTGAGCTTTTGGATTTTTGTCTTAGTTTAGTTATTGGGTTTTTTGCCTTCGCCCCCTTGGATTTTTGGTTCTCCTCCTAAATAAAGGATTTTTACTTTATACCAACTCCTGCCTCTTGTCGTCTGGGTAATCAACACTTTGGGTCCTAACCATCCCCTCAACGTGACACCTCCAGGATATGGAGATTTTATCAGTTTGGAGCTGTTATTACGATCTCATTTAGGCACATTTCAGCCTCACAGAAGAAGGGATTTTATTTCCTTTTCAGAGAAAGACAAAATTAAATAAAGCAAGAACTAAGTACAGAACTGCATGTCATTTCATTTCTCCTCCGAAAGAGCTAATTCTATCACACTGTGAATAATCTATGAATAATCCTTTTAGGGATATTTGATTCACTTCTAGGTAAAGCTTCAAAGAGTAAAGCTGTGCGCTCTGGGAAAACCGACCAGTGTGTGACTGAGAGGAATGTGGGGCTGTAATTTCACTTTTACACACACACACACGAGAAAACAGAACACACTGCCAGCATGTTAGCTGAGGTTGATAAGGTGTGTGTGTGTGTGTGTGTGTGTGTGTGTGTGTGTGTGTGTGTGTGTGTGTGTGTGTGTGTAGTAACCAGTGACAGTGATTCATTTCTCAGCTGTTCATTCAGTCTGGGAGGAACATGGTGGGGTGTGTTTGTTTACATTTATCTCTGTGTACTTTAAATTATATATAAGTGTGTGTGTGTGTAATTTCCACAGCAGTGGGGAACCAAAGCTGCCTCATTACTCCATCAGTCTTCTCTGAGATTGCTGCTTTAAGTGGGACAATCTCCTTTCAAGTCCTAGCTGGAAAATGTTCCCATGAATCCACTGAACAGGTGTGTGTGCTCATTTGCTCCAGTGTTTTTTGTTTTTGCCTTAAAGGTACCTTACTGAATCTGATTACTCACTGTCCAGTCTGAGAACATCCCAAAACATTGCTAGATGTTCATGTGACAGACCTTTTAAAATCCACACTGACTAAAAGTAGGGTACAGAAGAACTACCAGAGTTCATGTTGGATTTATGTATCCACTAGAGTTGCATTTTTGACCTGATCTCCAAAAAGTACTAACTGCAAGGTACCAAAATGTACCCCAGGGTACAAGACCAGCACCTGTAACAGTACCACCCTACACTGACAGTGAAATTCCTGCTTGACTTGATCCGTGGATGTGAAAGTGCAGCGTAGCTAACAGTGTTGCTGCTGGTATTTGTGCTTGTAAAAAACAAAGGGTTAAATGTCTGCATCTGAGCCCTGGAACAGAATCCAAAGCTGCATCATGGGACGCTTCAAAAGCACTTTTTCCACAGCTACCAAACGTAAAAATGCATTGGCTAGTGATGTGTGAATGGCTGACCTGTGTTGCACTGCTTCAGACAGCTCACCGAGACCATCATGTGCCTAGAGCTGCACTCAAGTAAAATCACGCTGGCTTGGTATCGACATGCAGATGGAGCGCAGATTTTCTTATGTGTAGGACAGAAGTGTGGTTGCTTCAAAACGGACGCAATCAGATTTTTGTAGCTTTGGGAGATTTTAGCATTTTTCATAATCAGGACTAAAATGTTCAGGTAGAAAAAAAAAATCACAGAGTTCTATTAAAGCTGCTTTCCAGAGGTTTCCACTTTCAGAACTGATGTATGACTTTTCAGAAATCCGCAAAAGTGATTGTCTCATCATGTATGTGATAAAATGTAAGCAGTACATCCTTTTAGTTTTTGGCTAAGCACGCCCCCTGCCCTCCGTGCAATAGGAAACTGAGCGTCGACCAGAACTAACCAATAGCGTTAGACTACTGCTTAGACGCTTCAAATTTAAGGAATACCTCAGCTGATGTAGAGTTGATGAACTTTTCATAGACATGTAAGTCTCTAAAATATAAATATATGAGAACACAACATGACATGAGAATAATACTCGTACAACAACGTGTTTTAGCTGTTTGTCGCTACAGAAGCACATTTATAAACAGAAACGTGAAGTCACCATCTTAGAAAAAACAGGAACAGAGTTTCTGTGTGATATGCTTGTCAGCCACTAGATGGTGCCATCGGATAAGAGAAATACTCCGGAAAGAGGCTTTAATCTCAATTCATGAGTGACAAAAGTTTCTCCAAAGTATTCAACAGACACGTGTTTCATCTAAAACCTTTCAAATAGAGGACGGGAATGCTCTCTCCTCTCCTTGGCACATCTTAAAGCTGTATTCTCAGACATCCTCTCATGGAAATGTACTACTACTATTTCAACTTATGGTTAGCGGTACGAATGCCCACCCTGGGACTGGGAGATCGGGGTTCTAATCCCAGTCAGGTCATACCAGTCTTAGAAAAAATGGGACCCAACGCCTTCTCGCTTGGCATTAATCATTAAGGGGTTGGATTGACTTGTGACGTCTAGGTGAACCGTGTCTGTTAACCTGACTCGTGAATGCACATGAAGGCTACTGTTCAATTCTGATGTCATTACTGACTCAACGCTTTGACTGCTACACACAAGTGCAGTTGAAAGACATGAACAGCAATTAAGCAGGCAAAGCTATCATAACCAGTTTTAGCTGTTTTTTAATCCTGAATTGATTGTATGTAATAATGAAAACCCTTTGAATTTTGTTTTTAGTGGGGAAAAAAATGTTGTTTTTAGTGGCACAAATGTTATTTTATAGATTATTTTCATGTTCATTTCATGTTAAAACGATGTCTTTTTTTCAAGTAAAAACACTATTTTCTACTGACTTCAGTACTATGAAAACAACAATAAAATTACCGTCTTACTGTAGAAGAAAAAAGTTTTGCCCGTAATTTTATGGTACCATTCCGGCAACCCTAGCTGCCTGTGTTTTACCGTAAAATATGTTGGGGTTTTTTTTACAGTGTAGTTTTTGGCGAGTTGCTGTTCACCCCAGACTGCATCAGCAAAGTTTGCATGTTTGTTATTATTTTAGCACAGCATGTGTAGTGTCTTATAAATCGCCTACTTAACAATTTAAAAATTCTGTCGTGTGAATTGGACTTTATCCTGGTCTTCAGAAGACATGATCCTGTAAATTCTAGAAGTATCTCTGCTTCAGCACAGCTGATTTTAATCAGTGGGTTATTAACAGGCTTCTGCAGAGCTTGATGACATGTTGAGCAGGTAATTTAACCATTGAATTAGGTGTGTTGAAGCAGGTAAACTACTAAAACATGCTGGACAGGGCCATCAAGGACCAGGGTATGACACTCCTGTTCTTAGATACTTTGGTTTTCCATAAAAATGATTAAAAACTAATTTCTACTAATTAGTTTTATAATGAGTTAGTCAGTCATTTTCCAGTCTTTTATCGAATGAATTATTTTAACGATATTATACTAGTAACGCATTTGTTAAACTGGTCAATCTGCCATTCGCTATTTCACTTGATTTCCTTGAATTTGAGGGATTATTAATATTTATATTAAATTAAATTGCTCCCATGTTGGCTCATCTGTTTTTACCCCTGGGAAACTTTCTTTATTCTCACAGTTCTAACTATTTAAAAATAATTTAGTTTAACAGCCAAAAGCCAGTTTACCGTATAAAACGTTGCTTGTGTACCGTTGCCCGGAACAAAGTCTAAGTTTCCCTGGAAGCTCTCTACTTCCTGTCATAAATCACTCACTCTACCAACACAGTGTTCCTACATCTGTTTCTCTGAAAGAACAGAGGGTACACAAGCTGCTGACTGGGGAAAAAGACTGGCAAAAATCCCAGTGATGATGAACAGAGAAGGAAAAAAAACACAATGTCCACATAATTTTAGTCCAAAACACCTGGGTCCACTTCCAATGAAAACTCGCTAAGTCTGAATTTTCCTTTTTTCTATTATTTTGCATTTTGCACAGAAAAATCTATGATCATTGTTTTTAGACGGCTTCACACGTGACATCAATACCCAACCTCCCTGACCTCCAGCTTTGGGCCGAAAGGCCAACAAATTGTCAATAAATTAAGTCAAATGAGAAAACTAAAATCTATCGGTGTGGTTAACACATGCAGCACTGACGGCTGCACACATAAATGAAAGAAGGACAGTAATATGATTTTTTTGGGTTTCCAGCAGATTAAATACACCAAAGGCAATGAGTACGTTTACATGCAGCCAATATCCGGGTTATGATCGGGTTAAGGTCGGTATTCGGGTTTCTGAGTTGATCAGAATAACCCGTTTACAAGCATAAATAGAAAGAGTTACCTCTAACTTGCATAACCCGATTTAAATGCGGATGTTGGGGTAGCGTCAGGATGTATGGACTACGTCCAGACGCAATATGCGTCATTTCCTGTTCTTCTTGTTCCAGTATCCATGAAAACAACAACATGTTTCCCAGTTCGGAAGAGATAGTGACCGCGTTTCTTTGTGCTTTAGTTTCTTCATCACACCAAAAGTGTGGTGCTGTGCCGCGACTCGCCATTTTGCCCCCAACTTGTTGTTTACTTCCGGTGTTCTGGCGCATACAAGACGTCTCGCTACTCAAAAGACTAAGATTCCTTGCGAACAGAGCATGTGCAGAACACACGCTTTGATGGGGATATCCCGGTATGCTTTTACACGACCAAACATTCGGGTTAGAAAAGGGTTACCCCAGGTGTAGTAACCGGGTTTTTAAAAACCCGGTTATGAGCATATCCGGGTTTTTGGCGGTGTTTACAAGGACCTGCGGAACCGGGTTATTGTGAATATTCAGGTTTTAAAAGGGTTACTGGCTGCATGTAAACACACTGAAAGGTGAAGGCCATTAGGAGAGTTCCAGTGAAGGATCCATCCACAAAGTCTCACGATGGGATTAAACAGTAAAAAACTTCCCCAGTTGTCCAGACACAAACAGGTTAAAGCCATCTAATGAGTTGTTTGCCTTTGTAACCAGGTAGAATTAATTACTTTTTATATAATTACATAAAATGTGTTCTGTAATTGCTCCCCCGACTCTCCAGGAGGTAAAAATGTCCAAAACAGTCAGGAAGCTCAGTGTGACATTGGGACATAGGATTACACAAACTGACTGGATTATTATTTTTTACTATAACACAGATTATGACCATAAACCGGCAAAGGTAAAACATAATTTATGCTTTCAACTTCATGAAATGAACTCTTTTGTGGCTGCGTTTGCAGCTTGCTCTGTGTAAAGTAATGCTCCTTATATTGTTGTGAAGAGAGTTTGGGTTTTAATTTAAACGACTGCTTCTGTGGAGACGATCATTTTGTGCTGTCACTGCTGTGTGTTTTTCTCTATGTGTATTTGCGTCTTCATGGCCTTTTCATTTAGCGGCTTGTTGCTTGTTGTGTTGTTGAGGTAGAAAATATGGATTCTGTTGTTTTGATGAGCCTCTGCATAACAAAACGTTATTTAACAGTAACAATGTCTGCTGAAAATCACAAAGTGATAATTCAGTGCATTTAGTGCCAACCACAGCCCAAAGTAATGAGTCAACATCTGAGTCCATACTTGTGACAGCACGTGTGTGCGTGCACATGCTTGTGCACGTAAGGTTTCCCTACAAAAGTGTTCAATAGTGAGGTCCCCCAAGACCTCTGGAAGAAGTGGAGAGCCCAAGTGATCCAGAGGCCCCTCCAGAGGGTGGAACCCCAGGGAGACCACCACAGGAGCCAATAACTCACCAGCAATGATGGAAAACATAAGTTGCTAAACATTACAGTTTTTTTTATTGCTAAAACTCAAAAAGCAAAAATGAGGCACAGTTTTCACAACCTCTACTTCTGTTCCCAATCGCTTGACTCAATTTATCACTACTTAAGATTTCCTTATCATATTAGAACTCTGATTTTCCTCCTTTACATTCTGATGTCAATTTCACATTACCTTGCTGTCAAAACACAACACCCAATTTTCAGGTTTACACACACTTCTCACATAAATTCTCAAAGCTTCAATCAACAACACACAAATATTCAAATCTCTAAACTTTCGGGTCTGGTGAGCAATTTGCAATCAGGGACTGCAGCATAAAAGTGTTTCCACAAGGCTACCCAGGTGTATGAGTGGTTTCAGGACCACCCACGGTTTTCCATTTTATACCTTCCACCTAATTCCCCCTTCCTCAATCCCACTGAGGAGTTTTTCTCAGCCTGGAGGTGGAAGATGTATGAAAGGAATCCACAGAGCAAGGTCCCTCTGCTTCAAGGCATGGAGGAGGCTTGTAGAGATGTGGCCTTTGAGGCCTGTCAGGGCTTCATGAGGCACTCGAGGCGGTACTTCCAGCACTGTTTGGACCAGGAGGACATTGCCTGTGATGTTGATGAGGCATGATACCCCATAATTATGCTTGAATGTGGAGGGTTGGGGGGTGGGGGGGGGATGGGAATAAAATGTTTGTCTCAAAATTGGTGTGATGTCTAATGTTCGTCTCAGAGAAAAGTGAGCACTGTCATACATTCAGTGTGAAATTCATTGGGTTCCATTTAGACACTTGTGTTTTCAGTTTTGCTCTTCAGTGTTCTTTCCATGCTTGGTAGTGTTCACCCAAAGGCTACTTGTGGTGGCTGGCCAGTAGAGGGCGATAGGGTGCCGCCCTCCCAGTTTTCCCCAGTGTTTTTAATTTTTATTTAAAAAAATAAATAAGTAAAATTAACAATAATCACATATTCTAAGTTAATTGTGTGATTTGTAACAAAAACAAATCATATATCTATATTGGTGAGAAGCTCTCTGCTGAGTGGTGGAGGCGACAGAAAGGCTGTAGGCTGTGTTTCAATCGCCCAAACAGCACGGAAGCAGCCGGCCAATTGCTGACAAGAAAATCAAACGGTAGGAATGAGAATGTATCCAATCAGCGTCGACGTTGTTTCAGAAGCATGATGGGCGATAGAGCTACCGCCCAAGGCTTTCGTTGGTGTTCGGTAGAACTCTGCAGAGTCTCGACTACTCCAGCACGTTTTTGGTCGTGACGCAGATGTAATAGACATGGACGCCGCCAGTGACTGCCTACAACCAGCATGGATACCGGATCTCAGCAGCCACTGAATTCGGTTCGGTCTCTTCTCCAGTATCCGTTCGAGAGGAGAACTATGGTGGAAAAACTTTTTTCTTTTTTTTTTTTTTACCGTGTCCTGTCTGGCTGTGAAGCAAGCAGAATTGATGTCTGAATGCTGGTGACAAGCCTTACAGATTTACTCTCAGGTGGAGCATCAAAGCGTTTGCTTTTAATGTCACGCCTGATACTTAAAACTTTACTGTTATTGTTGTTGAATGCATTGTAATTCCGACCAGACACGGAGACAGAGGTGAAAGAGAAAGGAAAAGAAAAGGTGGGGAGAGAGGAGGGGGGGGGGGGGGGGGCGGTGTTCCACAAAAATAAACAATGAACAAGAGTCTACTTCTAGACCTGCAGAAAACGACACAAAAAAAAAGGGACACAACAACAATACAACAAGATCTGGCTATCACTGCGTCAACTTGATGAAAAAAATATATAATCAACATTGCTTAACTGAAGAATCACGATAATAAATCACAGTGCATTAAGTGCCCACCATAGACCTATGTTTAACGTTCCCAAGCCCATACTTTTGAGAGCACCATGTGAGCACCTGTGTGTGTACACGCGCTTGTTTATGTAAGGTTTCTCTATAGGAGCGTCAAACAGAGAGTGCGAGGGACCACAGATCCGCCCCCCAAAGATGCGCAGGAGATGGGGGGAGCTCCAAGTCCCAGAGATCCAGGTGCTGCCCCAGAACACAGGAACCCCAAGGAGACTGCAACCAGGAAGGCCCCCCCCCCCGAGAGGCACAGAGGATCGCCCCGGGGGGCCACAACCAGCAGCCGGCAGAGTCCCGGGAGATATCAGCGGCAAGCCCACAGCCTCCCACCCCCTAGCCGGCCGAGCCCGGGATCCAGCGACCCGGGACCCAGGGGTGACCACCCCCGCCGGGGACCCAGCAGAGCCCAGGGACCCAGACCCCACCAGGCAGCCACCGGGATCTATCAGGCAGATGCCTGAATCTTAAACCCCCAGACCCGGTTGCCACAAACACTCAGGCAGACCATGGCACAACCCCTCACACCAGGTGTGGCAGGGGGAGGGGGGGACAAAGATCTATATCATCAAGAGAGGTTCCAGGAGAGGGGAGGAGTCAAAGGCCCCACCTGACATATACAATAATACACAAACACAGTCACACGCTCCCTCCCTCATGATCACACATGCACATACAACCCAAGACTTACAAAAATGCACGCCGGACACCCACTCATGCTCCCCATACACACCCTATTCACACTGGTCCCGGTACTGCTGCACACTGGGTACAACCATCACCGGTAACCAGAGTTTGACCCTTTCTGGGTGGAAAAACTTAATGTCAAAGAGCTTGGACGAGATCAGCCCGACGTAAAGATAAGCCAGCAGGAGAAGGAGAGAGGTAAACTGTACACACAGGCTTCTCCCGAAATTGGTACACCAGGAAGGCTTGGCTAGCTGGATGCAATCACGCTAATGCCTTATTTTGCTTTCCGTGTTTGTTATTCAAAATGACTGGGACAGATAAGGCATGGATTGAGTCAGGAGTTACGGACATGAAACATTTTTCTGAGAAGGTGAAGAAACACGAGTCATCCCGGGCACACATGGACAACACGCTGAAGCCATGCTAGGCAGAGCTAACATTGCCATGCAGCTAGAGACGAGGGGCACAGGCTTGCAGTGAAGAAACACAAGGAAGAAGTGGATCAGAACCGGCACATTTTGTCCAAGAGAGAGATGTCAACACAGTGTATGAGCACAAGGATGACCTCAGATTTTTCCAGATGATCAGAGACTCGGATGACTTTGATCCAATCACTGAGAGAGAGGCAGGAGGCTTTGTGAGAATGCTGGAGGAAGAAGATTTCGGCTTTCTGCTGGCATTGTGTCACAAGATCATGCCACATGTGGACATGCTGTTCAACCAGCTGCAGAAGAGGAACATTGACTCTGTCTCCATCACAGGGGTCATCCAGAGCTTCACCAACAGCATGCAAAAGATCAGGTACATGCTTGTTTATTTAATATTATTGTGATGAAATTCTCCAGTATGTTAGTTTCACAAACAGTAATGTGGATGTGGACCATATATGGTCATGTTATTTTATGTGCAATTTAATGCAGTATTTTTCAGCCTTGGTCCGCAAGGCAGTGTGCCAACAGTCAGACACACGTGGATTAATCCCTTTGTCCAATGATGTAAGACAGGAAATAAAAGAGCTGTGCTTAATTCAGGAAATAGGGAAGTTGTGCACAAAGCTCAGAAAGCACAAGTTTGTTAAAAAAATAGCATAGCCCCACCAAAAATATTTTTTCATCAGCCGCCATTGAATGGTATGTGTGTGTGATGTGAAAATGTGGCTGTGTTTACCAAAAGAAAACAGGTGTTCCATTTGGGGGGCATGTTACGATATGTGGTGGCAGGGTTTTGTTGCAAAGGGAAACCACGGTTCAGGAATTTGTGTGTTGTGTTTGGGGTTTTGTGTGTGCAGTTTTGAAAAACGCATTTTAGCAATAAAAAAACTGCAAACAAAACCTATTAATCATCAGTCAGAGGGTTCTTCAGTCAGGTCATTCCTGACATGAAAAAGCTAAGGGACAGTTATTTGTTCATAGGTGCATTATCATTGTTCATTTCATTTGATTGTAATTTACAGTTTTAGTTGGTAAAGTTTGTAGTGTTGTTTTAATTGGCCATCGAAGGTGGGAGATATTGTTTTTGCCTGTGTCAGAATGAGTTTGTGTTTGTTGGACAAATGTTTTGATGGATTTCATTGAAGCTTAGGGAAAGTAATCATTTCACATACATATTATTAACTTTTGAAGTCAGTCAAACTCAGGACGTCTGCCAAGGACCTGCCAGAACTCAGTAAAAGGCTGTAACTCAGTCAAGCTTACAGGTTCTTGGTGTGGTAGAAGATGAGTCATTCACAAAAACATGATTTGAATTTCCCACAGTTATTTTTTTTATTTGATTTTCCTTCAGCAGACTGGATGCAGCACGACTCAGAAAGCTGTTGTGCATTTTAAACACTTGTTTTCACCTCATGGTCATTTTTCAAGACCTGCGCTGCGAGGCAGTAAAGTTTTACACTGAAAACAGCCGAATATATAATACATTAGGCTTTGAGGCAGTTCGGACGCTGACAGCATCGGTGCTGGAGGTGACGCAGGCAGCCCACTGCATGTCTGTGTCTCAGTTCATTCTCGATGTGTGTTCAGCCCTTCTCAGACTCTCTGTTTGCACGTTGCACAGACTGACTCATGAAGTCTCTTCCAATCGTGTGATTTGTTTGTGTTTGGATGAAAGCAGATGAGGGAGGAAGAGCTGCTACTGCTAATTCTGAATCACTCTGAAGTGAGAGAAACACGTTAAAATTGGAGGAGAAAGTAATTCAGAAATATCAAAAATAGCTCCCCTCCCTCCCCGGACATGACTCATGTTAGGATGCTGCTAATGAAAGCATTTCTGTGATGCGGGTGTTCAGGGGGAGGAATTTCATGGGAATGTCATGTGGATTGGAAATCTCAGGAGGGGTGCTGTGGGACAAAAATAGAAACTTGAAAATTGTTGCTTCAGATGGTTTGTGCTGCTTACTGCTGGGATTTCTAGCATTTTCTGTGGAGTTCTGTGGTCATGCTTGACAAATTAGAAAGCATTTATCTTTTCTCTCCTTTTGACAAGTTTTTACCACCTAGTTTTAATGCCATGGTTTTTAAAATGTTTTAACATTTTAGTGTTTTTTATATATTATGTATATAGAGACAACGTCCCTCCAGGGTGTCCTGGGTCTCCCTTTAGGCCTGCCGGTTGGACATGCCCAGAATACCTCACCAGGGGGACGTCCTGGAGGCCTCTCGATCATATGCCTGAGCCACCTCAACTGGCTCCCCTCGATGTGGAGTAGCAGCGGGTCTACTCCGAGCCCCTCCCGGGTTACTGAGCTTCCCACCCTATCTCTAAGGGAGGGAAAGCCCAGCCTGCAGACGCATCACCAGTCCACCTATTGATCTCGTGCTCCATTTTTCCCTCACTCGTGAACAAGAACCTGAGATACTTAAACTCCTCCACTTGAGGCAGGACCTCATCCCTGACCTGGAGAATGCATTGCACCTTTTTCCGACTGAAGACCATGGTCTCAGATTTAATGGAGCTGATTCTCATCCCAGCTGCTTCACTCTCGGCTGCAAAACACTCAACGCAAGCTGGAGATCGCATTGTGATGAAGCCAACAGGACGAAATCATCGCAAAAAGCAGAGATCTGATCCACCAAAACAGATCCCCTCAACACCGTGTGTGCCTAGAAATCCTGTCCATAAAAGTTATGAACAGAATCAGTGATAAAAGGCAGCCTTGGTTGATTCAACTCTCACCAAAAATGAGCTTGACTTACTGCCAGCAATGCAGACCAAGCTCTGACACCAGTCATACAGGGACCTAACAGCGCATATCAGAGGACCTGGTACCCCATACTCCCAGATAGGGCCCCCCAAGGTCGAATGCCTTTTCCAAATCCACAAAACACATGTAGATTGGTTGAGCTAGCACACACCCAGGACCCTCCTAAGGGTAAAGAGTTGGTCCAGTGTTCCATGGCAGGAACGAAAATGACATTGCTCCTCCTGAATCCGAGGTTCGGCTATCCGATGGACCCTCCTCTCCAGAATCCCTGAATAGACCTTACCAGGGAGGACTCAGGACTACCCCTGTAGTTGGAACACACCCTACAGTCCTTTTATTTGTTATTTTGTAAATATGAGGACTACTACCCTGGTTTGCCAGTCCAGTAGAACTGCCCCTTTGTGCTAGAGTTTTCCATCAGCTATTGGAACCAAGCCTGACATTTAGCTTGATTTCTCATAACCCACTGTGGATTTTAATGAAAAATACCAAAGGTCTTTGTTGGATCCTCATTATCTACAACTGATCAACCTTTGGAATGAACCCCATTTAAATGGCTGTCACAGCTAATCAACTGTGGCCAACTCAAAATAGCAATTTTGTACATTTTGACCTAAAATTTAATGTAAGTAACAACATTTCTGCCTGCTAATGGATCTCACTGGTGATATTAAATATAATCAAACATAAAAACTTTATTGTGTATTCGACCAAAACAGCTAAACTTTCATCACATCTCAAACTGAAATTCTCTAAAACTGTTTGTCATGGTCTGCGTCCTGTGTCCCCCTCATGTGTTCTCCAGCCCACTCCAGGTGTTCCCCTTAGCTTTCTGTGCCACTTTTAGGTCTCCAGCCACTCCAGGTTCTCCTCATGTGTCTCCTTGTGTTCCCCAGCTCTCTTAAGGCTTCCCTCAAGTTTCCTCCTAGTCACACCCTTGCAGTTCCTATTGGTTTGCATTAGTCCTCCTCACTCCTCTAGTTATTAGTTGTTTATCTTTGCCCTTAGTCTTTAGGTTTAGTTATTCAGTGTTTTATAGGTTATGGTTTATCTTCCCTCTGCTTAGTTCTTTCCCCATTTAGTTTATAGACCCCCAGGTCTACTAGGATTTTGGCTTCGTCATAAAGAACATACATAAAGAATGTATACTTTTACATCCTCTCCTGCCTCGTGTTGTTCTGGGTGTCTGTGCATTGGGTCCAACTCCTCCAGCCCACAACGTGACAGTGTTATGAAAAGTGATCATCAGTATGATGGATGATCCATGTTTTATTTTATTTATTTATTCAAACTTATTGTCCATTTTTAAGTTTAATATTCCTTCTTAAGCAGCCAGATACAAATTTCTCATCAGGTAAAAACATCACACTAGTTTTAAAGTAAAATACAGCCCAACCTCATGTCTTTGTGTCTTGTGTAAAACAAGGTGAGTGATGGATGAGTGGTCTAGTTTTTCATGGAGGAGCTATCGTTGAATCGTTGGACAGCTGAGTCACAGATTGGTCGCTGCCAGGCTCCACGACAAGAAACACACAGAGATGGCTAAATAAAAACAGGTCACAGCCAAAACACACACGAGAACATGTTGATGTAGCGTGTTATATTATCGTTGTACACAACTGAATCTCCTTTGTTGCTTTAAGTACACGTCTAACGCCACACAAGACTGTTTACATTCATTTTTAAATTAAGTCTTTCTGATAATACATCAGTTAATTAGGCGGTTGTAGGAGGAAACAAGCCATTCCCCGTTCGGTCTGTCGTCGTGTATTTTCAACACACTGTGAGTTGGAGCCTGTTCGTTGGAGAGTAAAATCCTCTCGGGCTCGGGTTTCTGTGCCAGGAAACTTCACACATCGACATCTTTTAGCAAACAGATTGAGACTGCCGTGCTGAGGAAGATTCTCAGTGTGTTGCTGGTGAACGCTGCCAAGTCGTCGCTCACACGTGCACGAGTGTGCGTGTGTACAAGCCTCAGTCAAGCACATTTGCCCTTACATTGCAGCTTTGTCCATTCCCATGGTGCCTTGTTGTTTTTAGACACATTGACGCTGAGTGCCGTCATCAGACCTCCGTAAACCTGCTGCGTTCTGAGGCTGCAACATCATGAGTGTGTGTGGATGCTGAGTGAATATAGGTGGAATCTGAACAGCTTCTCCAAAATGTAGTCAAGTCTAGAGGGGAAAAAATCAAAACCCATCTATGATGTCAGAAAGTATCTTGACATGATCTGGGGAAGGAGTTTAACCCAGGACATGCAGAATCAACACTCTCACAAATAAAGATAAAAAAAAAGGTATTTATTAGTAGACAGGAACCAAAAGCGCACTGGAGCTTCCAGTGGATGAGTAAAGTCCGTACTCAGCGTCTGAGGAGGGGGAGAGCAAAATAAGGTGAGTCCTGAGAAGTAAGTCTTAACTGAGGAGGTGCAGAGATAAGACTTACTGGGCGAAGGAGATGAGGAAAAATCGGGAGGGGCCGGTCGAGAGTTGGGTGAGTCAAGGTGAGTAAATCCAGGAGAGGGAGCTTGTGGGAAGCAGAGGAGTGGGGCGACTGGAGAGATGGAGAACACGGGAAGCTGAGTCCAGACTGTTATGTGGCAAAGGTGAGTTTCCTGATGAGTCACTGAATCCTGAGAAGGCTCTACTCCAGAGATGTTCCAAAAAAAAATCCTGAAGAAGATGTATACACAAAAATCCACAGCGAATAATAAGCCAAAAAAAACACAAGAGGTACAAAGTCACTGCAACACTAGACGGCTGGAATATACCGAGTAGTAGTAATCATCCCGCGTTGAGGTGTGTTCTCCAACTCCTTAAGAAGCCAGTGCCGTTGATTGCTAACCAGAAGCAGCTGGGCGCCTCCCTCTCCTGAAAAACAACTCAAAGGTGGAATGTGCGACGGGAGTACTCACCCCGACTCATGACAGTACCCCCCCCTCAACGGACGCCTCCCGGCGTCCTGGCAGATGCCACCTCAAAGTCCCGGATGAGGGACGGATCTTCAATAAAGGAGCGTGGAACCCAGGAACGCTCCTCCGGGCCGTACCCCTCCCAGTCAACGAGGTACTGGATGCCCCTGCCACGGGGTCGGGAGTCCAGAATCCTGCGAACAGAATAAACCAGACCCCCCTTGTAGAACCGTGCAGGCGGGGGAGGAGCAGGCGTAGGGCAGAGACGGCTCGTGGTCACCGGCTTCACCAAGGACACGTGGAACACAGGGTGAACCCTGAGAGAGGGAGGCAGGGCCAGCCGGACAGTAGAGGGCGTGGGGATGTCCAGAATCCTGAAAGGACCCAGAAACCTGGGCGACAGTTTGCGGCTGGACGCCTTCAGGGGGATATCCTTGGAGGAGAGCCAAACCTCCTGACCAGGAGCGTAGGACGGGGCAGGACGCCGCCTGCGATCAGCAAGCCGTTTGTTGGAGGCCGCCGTCCTGTCCAAAGCCGCCCGGGTGGAGGCCCAGGCCCGTTTGGCCCCCCGGAGAAACTGTGGAACCGTGGTGAGGGCTGGAGACTGTGGAGGGAACAGGGAAGGTTGATAACCCAAGGAGGATTCAAAAGGTGACTGACCTGTTGCCGTAGAGACGTGAGAATTGTGGGCGTATTCGATCCAGGGGAGGTGCGAACTCCATGATGACGGGTGAGCAGAACATACACAGCGTAACATAGCACCGAGTTCTTGGTTCATACGCTCACATTGACCATTGGTCTGGGGATGGTGTCCAGAGGTAAGGGCGACTCGGGCCCCCAGAGCCTCTGCAAACTCCCTCCAGACTCTGGATATGAACTGGGGACCACGATCGGACAAGATTTCCTCCGGGATACCATGCAACCGGAAAACATGTCTGATGAGCAGTTTGGCTGTAACAGTAGAAGATGGAAGAGTTTTCAAAGGAATGAGATGGCATGCTTTGGAGAATCTGTCCACAATGGTGAGTATGGTGTTAAATCCCTGAGAATTCGGTAAACCACACACAAAATCCAGAGCCACATGAGACCATGGTCGAGAGGGGGTCGGCAGAGGGTTCAACAGTCCAGCAGGTGCACGGTGATCACCCTTCTGCTGAGCACAGATGTGGCAACCTGAAACATAATCCTTGACATCTCGGTACATGGCCGGCCACCAGAATGTGCGTCTGATGAGTGCAATAGTACGTCCTACTCCGGGGTGAAGTGAAAATTTGCCAGTATGAGCCCAGTGAATGACCTTGCTTCTCACAGCCTGCGGAACCCAGAGCCTGTCTGGAGGTCCCTTACCTGGATCAGGGTCAGTTCTCTGTGCCTCCAGTACCTGGTCACGTATCTCCCACGTCACACCTCCCACAACACACGCCGGGGGTAGGATGGTGGAGAGCTCAGTCTCCTGGTCAGAAGCATATTGTCTCGAGAGAGCATCCGGTTTTACGTTCTTGGATCCGGGTCGGTATGAAATCTGAAAGTTGAAACGAGAGAAGAAAAGGGACCACCTGTATTGTCGTGGGTTTAGTCTCTTGGCCTCTCTGAGGTAGACCAAATTCTTGTGATCAGTCCAGATGATGAAGGGAATCTCAGCTCCCTCGAGCCAGTGCCTCCACTCCTCAATGGCGAGTTTCACCGCCAAGAGCTCTCTGTCACCCACGTCATATCGGCTCTCTGTTGAGGTGAGACGGCGAGAAAAAAAAGCACAAGGGTGAAGGCGATGGTCGAGCGGTGATACCTGTGACAACACGGCGCCGACTCCGGTGTCTGAGGCATCCACCTCGAGTGTAAACTGGAGTTGGGGGTCTGGGCGATGGAGCACTGGAGCATTTGTGAATAGTTTTTTCAGCTTCTGAAAGGCTGCTTCAGCCTCTGTGGACCAAACAAAAGGGCGGTTAGTGGATGTGAGGTTGGTTAAAGGTATGGCAGTCTGACTGAAATTTCTGATGAATCTTCTGTAGAAATTGGCAAAACCCAGGAATCTCTGAAGCTGTTTACGTGACGAGGGGGTAGGCCACTCTGTGACCGCCTGGACCTTCTCAGGGTCAGCCCTCAGTCTTCCACTTTCGATCACAAATCCTAAAAACTTAACAGTAGAGACATGAAAAACACATTTCTCGGCCTTCACATAAAGCCGATTCTCCAGGAGTCGTTGCAACACAGAACGCACATGCAAGACGTGTTGTTCCAGAGTCTTTGAAAAAATCAAAATGTCATCCAAGTAGACAGTCACGTACTTATTCAACATATCTCCTAAAACAGAGTTCACCAGAGACTGAAACACAGCTGGAGCATTTGTTAGGCCGAAAGGCATTACCAGATACTCAAAATGTCCTAACGGAGTCTTAAATGCCGTCTTCCACTCATCACCCTGTCTGATTCGTACCAAGTGGTACGCATTTCTGAGATCCAGGCGGCTAAAAATGGTGGCGTCCTGAATGGGTTCAAAAGTGGAGGTTAACAGAGGCAGAGGATATTTGTTCTTTACTGTTATTTGGTTCAATTCCCTGTAATCAATACAGGGCCTTAGAGTCCCCTCCTTCTTTGGAACAAAGAAGAACCCTGCCCCCAATGGTGAGGTGGACGGCCTGATAAGACCGGTTGCTAGAGACTCCTGGATGTATTTCTCCATGCTCTCCCTCTCAGGTTTGGAAAGGTGATATAGTCGACTGGAGGGAAGTGGGGCTCCGGGTAACAACTCAATGCAGCAATCAAAAGGTCTGTGTGGGGGAAGAGAAGAAGCACGGTCCTTACTGAATACCTGTCGGAGGTCATGGTAGGCCGGAGGAACGTTGGAGAGGTCAATCTTCTCAGAAGGAGAGGTTGTGGAATGTTGGAGAGTTGGTGCAGCTGAGCGAAGGCAGGCTAGAGAACACTCAGGACTCCATCCTTCAATCTGACTGGTTCTCCAGTTCAGCTGGGGATTGTGGTGTTTCAACCAGGAATGGCCAAGAACCACTGGAGACTGGGGAGAGGGAAATACAAAAAATGCCAGAAGTTCTGTGTGGTTACCTGACACCTTTATCTGCAGTGGGATGGTCTGGTGAGTGATGGTGGACAAACTGCGATCATCCAGAGACGAAACCGTGAGAGGAGAAGACAAACGGGTGGTAGGTATTTTCCACCTCTTTACCAAACCGACATCCAACATAGATTGCTCACAACCAGAGTCCACCAGAGCCTCTAACTGAAATTGTTCAGAATTAAAACACACAGTGCATGGAATTGAACAACGGGAGCTAAAAGAGTCTGAATTTCCGCCCACCAGTAGCCCCGGCTTTACTGATGGGCTCTCCCTTTTCCCAGAGAAGGACAGGCTCTGGCAAAGTGTCCGGTCTGCCCGCAATATAAACAGAGACCTGACCTCAAACGATGTTCCCGTTCCTCTGGGGTAAGGCGAGTGCGACCCATCTGCATAGGTTCATCAGCTGTGGGGGTCTCGGAAAAGGAGCGAAGACCACCCAGGTTTCGGTCAGGAATAGGAGCTGGACGGGCACTGCTGGCGGGGCGCCGTAGCTCCTGGTGACGTTTATCAATGGAGATGGCCAGGCGAATGAGCCCCTCGAGAGACTGAGGTTCGGGGCACAGCGCCAGCTGATCCCGTACACGAACACTGAGGGCCTCCGTGAATGCAGCCATCAACGCCTCCTCGTTCCACGAAGTCCTAGCTGCCAGGGTTCGGAACTCTACCGACATGTCTGCAACCGATCGTCGGCCCTGCGACAGGTTCCAGAGTCTCTTTCCTATATCTGAAACGGACTCGGTCTGTCCAAAAGTTAATGTAAAGTCCGCTAAAAACTCATCAAAAGGTCCTGCTAAAAAGGCAGCACAATGGCTCTTAGCTTCCGCCCACCGTAGGGCTCTTCCACGTAGCAGTCCAATAACGTAAGAAATCTTACTTGAGTCCGTGGGAAAGGCTCCAGGTGAGCGTTCGAACGCAAGCCGGCACTGGAGCAGGAAGCTGTGGCATTCTTCGAACTCACCGCTGAATGTCTGTGAGGGAGGAGAAATGGCTGGACGAAAATGAGAAGTCTCTGTGGGGACAGGAACTCCCGGTCCGGAAGCAACAGGAGCGGCTGCTTGAGGTTCCGACCTTGTAGTCTGTGGCAGCGGCTGCGTAACCCGCTCATGGATCTGCCGGACTAGGGCCTCCAACTGCTGGTAACGATTGTGGGCAGCGTTGAGCTGATCCATAAGCAGTGGTAATGTCTGCTCCTGTTGAGACACTCTCTGAAGAAGATCTGAGAGGGTTGAGTCTGCTGGGTTAGCGGGTTGGCGGGATGATTCTGACATGATCTGGGGAAGGAGTTTAACCCAGGACATGCAGAATCAACACTCTCACAAATAAAGATAAAAAAAAAGGTATTTATTAGTAGACAGGAACCAAAAGCGCACTGGAGCTTCCAGTGGATGAGTAAAGTCCGTACTCAGCGTCTGAGGAGGGGGAGAGCAAAATAAGGTGAGTCCTGAGAAGTAAGTCTTAACTGAGGAGGTGCAGAGATAAGACTTACTGGGCGAAGGAGATGAGGAAAATCGGGAGGGGCCGGTCGAGAGTTGGGTGAGTCAAGGTGAGTAAATCCAGGAGAGGGAGCTTGTGGGAAGCAGAGGAGTGGGGCGACTGGAGAGATGGAGAACACGGGAAGCTGAGTCCAGACTGTTATGTGGCAAAGGTGAGTTTCCTGATGAGTCACTGAATCCTGAGAAGGCTCTACTCCAGAGATGTTCCAAAAAAAAATCCTGAAGAAGATGTATACACAAAAATCCACAGCGAATAATAAGCCAAAAAAAACACAAGAGGTACAAAGTCACTGCAACACTAGACGGCTGGAATATACCGAGTAGTAGTAATCATCCCGCGTTGAGGTGTGTTCTCCAACTCCTTAAGAAGCCAGTGCCGTTGATTGCTAACCAGAAGCAGCTGGGCGCCTCCCTCTCCTGAAAAACAACTCAAAGGTGGAATGTGCGACGGGAGTACTCACCCCGACTCATGACATATCTAGGTTGAAAACTGGAATTGTGTGCTTTTCATTCACCACCCAAAGTGGGCACTTCTCTATATCTTCAACTAAGAAGTTGGACAAATCAATTCTTCCATCATGTTCACATCTTCTGCAAAAGATATCTTTAATTTGTATCTATCTGCCATGTTCAGCCCCACACTGGACATACTTTATTCTGCTGTCTGGGAACAGACCACCCAGGCTGGTGAGCCAAGTCCAATCATACAAGTCAACCCACACGCATCAGTCCTCCTACCTACTGGCTGTTGGGACATGTGCAACCTTAATTAATTCCTCCTAATGCTGATTGTTGGAACATAAACCACATCAAATGGTTCATTTTCCTATCATTACTTATGCAGTAAACCACTCGCTATGTTTCTGAAAAGAAACAACATAAAAACCATAAAATAATTTGTCCCTCGTATTCAGTGGTTCCGATTTTAACACAAGTGAATATTATGCACCTCGGGGAACGACATCCATGTGTGTTTACCTCAAATGAAATGAGTTCAACTGCTTAGAAACGATCGTTCAGCCATTAAAGCTGAATCAAATGTTCTTTCAGCTTGAAATCCAAGTGCTTTATAAGCCACACGCCATTTTATTGGCTAAGTGCTTATCAAACATGATGTGGCTGTTCAATGACAGTTTAAAAGCCTCATGAACACGGCCTTCATCGTTCACAGCTCAATATAAAACTAGTGTCTGCCTCTCCAGTGGGTGAGAATCGTCTTTGTGTTGGTGTGATGAGTAGTCAGTATCAGTGAGAACTTCAGGTGAGTGCAAAAGGAAGTTCACACCTGTGTCTTACATGTTTGCCTTCTATGTGGGCGCTGAAAGGATAGGCATGCAAATCAGACAGACTTAAGCTTGGATAATAGGCGAGGGCAAATGAAAGGCATACTGTACTGACAGTAATAGAAATACATGACACACTAATAAAAGATCTGAAGATGTTACATAACAGTTTAAATACCGCAAAATAACACACATCTTTTTGTAAATGCTTGAGCATTGTGCAGTAGCTGTGTGAGAGTGCTTAAACCCATCATGTGTTCAGTGACGGCATGTCCATAGGGGGCGCTGCCCCACCAGTCTCCCAGGAGAAGGAAGGAGAAGAAGACGGGAATCACAAAATAATTTTTAAACATCTCATACAGATTATAAGTTCTGTGCATAACCGACATTTAAGTGTAGTTTAAAAATGTTCTCTCACTCTTTTACCACAACCGAACGCTTGCGTGATGTACTTCCTGTTTCCTAAAGATGCAAAAATCTTTACCATAGGCCCAATCCCAAAACTCACACTGCACCCTATGCCCTTCTGAGAAGACTGCTTATTACTTCAGACAGAGTCCAGTACTACAAGTACTTCTTTAAAAATATAGACAGGTGATCAAGTTCTCAACCTCCACTTGGACAAGAGGAAATGTCCAGGTTATTAGAATATGCCAGATTAATCCATAGCTTGTGGCCTTTGCCCTTATCACTTTTTCCCTCGTGAGTCCACACCAACGCACCTCAAAAAACTCATTCTAGCAGACCTTTAAAACAACAGCTTTGCATCTCTTTAGGTTTATCCAACACCCAAACGGGCACTGTTTTAATAAAATGAGGCATTAAAACAAATAATTAACTCTTACTTTCATTAGCGGCCAAAAATAAAAACTTGCTCCATGTTTTTCAGTCTTTATTTTATAAAGAAATACACAAACTGTCCAAACTTTTCATATCTCATGTCAAAACATTAATGCTGAAATTTAAATCTCTGCTTCACTGAAAATACACAATAACTGTTGTTTAGCTATCAGAACACCCTTAATTTATAGATCAATACTTTTCTGTAAATGAGCTTAAATTAAGTTTATATTTAGATTAAATTTAAAATGTCGTCTCATCTTCTTCCACCTATTCGGGTCGTGGGTCAGAATCCCAACTAGGGAGTTCCAGACCGTCCTCTCCCCGGCAACCTCCAACAGCCCAGTTCGGAGATGTACTTTCTCCAACGTGTCCTGGGTCGACCAGCGGGCCTCCTGTCGGCAGGACATGCCTGAAACACTTCCCTAGGTAGGCGTCCAGGAGGCATCCTAACAAGAGGCCCAAACCACCTCAACTGACTCCTCTCAACATGGAGGAGCAGCGGCTCTACTCCGAGACTCTCCCGGATGTCCGAGCTCCTCACCCTATCCCTAAGCCTGAGCCCAGCCACCCCACAGAGAAAACTCGTTTAGGCCGCTTATTTCCGTGATTTTGTTCTTTCGGTCACTACCCAAAGCTCATGACCACAGGTGAGGATTGGGCGATAGAACAAGCCTTGCTTAAGGACATTTAATGTATGTCAGAAATAATTATTTTCCATTAAAGGCATTTTTAACTGTAGATTTCCTTGTTAAAACATTGTTTTATCTCCATCCGCACATCATGAAAATCCACGAGTCTAACAAGTCTTCTGCAGTCATGTGAAACAGCAGAATTGTTTTAACAAGCTGAGATTCTTCTGATTTGAACCGTAAATCAGTTCTCTGGCCTTATGTCATAAAACGATTCCAGTTTGTAAGAGAAAGCCCAAAAAATACAGTGATTCTTCACAACAGTCACAATATTTTTATATAGCATAAATTCCTGGACTTATATGAACCGTGACAATAAACAATTTTAACTGTAATTTAGATTAAAACAAAGGCTGAACTTGTTGAATTTAAAGTAGAAATGGTTGTGTGTGAGGACGATGGCATGGGTTTTACGCTGCTTTCATCATTGTGGTCTGGAAAGGAGAGGCGCATGAAGAAAGTGTGACTGCATGTTTATTTTTCATCATCTGCGAACAGATTTCAGCCTGTGTAAGATCATTCTTCATGGGAAGCGTTTTCCACCGTCATGTTTGGAGAGATAAAGAAAAAGTAGAAAATCATTAAAACATTATCTGTCACTTCAAAAACAGTGATGCATGTGTAACGTCATGAATGGCCTGATTTTGAGATCCCACAGGTCAAATGCACAGCCAGGTCAACTTACCCTGGCTATGACACATCTTACTGTATTTTCCCCTGACAGGAGTCGGAGAGTCTGCACGTAGCCCCTTTAATCAGAGCCTACTTCCTCACACTTGTCCTTCAAGGTCCATCACAGAGGAATTCTTTTAAAGTAAACTCCTTTATTCCCAGAAGAAAGAAGATTTTATAATTAAAGATAATCATTAAATATTGCCATTTATAATTATAACTAATGAAATGTTCATGTATCTGTGCTCAATGAGTGTCCATCCATCCATTTTCTGAACCCGCTTTGTCCATGTGGGGTCACGGGGGGGGGGGGGGGGGGGGGGGGGCTGGTGACTATCTCCAGCGGGCTATCAGGCGGGTTCACCCTGGACAGAGAGACAGTCCATCGCAGGGCAACACAGAGACACACAGGACAAACAATCACACACACACACACACACACACACACACACACACACACACACACACACACACACACACACACACACACACACACACACATCTAAGGACAATTTAGACAGACCGATTAACCTAACAGTCATGTTTTTGGACTGTGGGAGGAAGCCGGAGTACCCGGAGAGAACCCACGCATGCACAGGGAGAACATGCAAACTCCATGCAGAAAGATCCCAGGCCGGGAATCGAACCCAGGCTGGGAAGCAAACCTAGGACTTACTGCAAGGCAACAGCTCTAACCACTGCGCCACTGCGCAGCCATGCTCAATGATAGTTTTAGTATCAATTCTTTAAAACTAGATGACTTTGGGGTGATTTGTCAGTTCTAGAGCGAGCTTCAGATCGGCCATCTTTAGCACCTCTCTAACCAGAAGGATTTTGACAAGTTGTCAAAACCTTTAACCTTTTTCACACCTGCGAAGCTGAACAACCAGATAGTTTCCTGCAGAACAAAGCTGACTCAAAACTCCTTCAGAGTTATTTTTTCGACGCTTGGTTTCATCCATCTGTCGTGACCCGAGAGACATCTCTGGACTGAAAGAACCGGCATCTCGGTCCTCTACAGCCCTCCGGTGCCAGCGGTCATCCGACCTTTCACATTCAGATCCACCAAGAGGGTCTCTTAATCCGGGTAAAGTAGACACACAGATAGTGTCTGAATGTGGTTCTGATATCATCTTTATAGCTTATATGCAAACCAAATTCTTTCCATCCAGAACTCAGCTCTGAGAAACGGAGATTCTGAATACAATATTCACACATAGTTTTCAGACACCGTCTTAGTTCGCATCCACTCACAGTATAATAGTTTAAACCATTTGTCAAGTCTTAAGTGTTTGTAAAATAAATTCTTACTTTGTTTATAAACCTGACTGTTTCATGAATCAAAGCGACGTGTGTGTGATCCCTTCATGAATAAAATAATCTTAGAATCTTCTAACTAAAACAATCAGACCAAGCAGGTGATATTCTAGTTAAATAGAGTATCACCACTTACTGGTCACAAGTAGTGGTAATAATATAAATATTATTCAAGCAATTTACTACCCAATTTACCCTCTATTATCATTACACATGACTCTAAAGATAATCTTAGCAGATGTTCCTGCTGTGTGTGGTGTGTTAAGAGCACTCAGCTCTGCCCAGGAGTACACCCTTGATCACAAATCAAGGTAGCTGAACATGTTGAAATGTTTTAAACTGATTTTGAGGTCAAACAAATGTGCAGCCTGTCAAATGTAACATGTGGCTAATCAGAAAGCCAGCTGATGGAAGGCTGCAGCACGGAGCAATGGGAATCCAAATGCTTCTCCTCATCTTCCACGCTTGTTCATGCTGAAATTCACATTTGATCTTGAGCGTTTTTGCAAGATTTAGTGAGAAAGCGGTTCACATGTGGGGTGTAGGTTTTGCTGTGTAGCCAGACAATACACATTTTATTATTATTATTATTATTATTATTTTTATTTTTTATTTTTATTTTTTTACCGTGTCCCGTCTGGCTGTGAAGCAAGCAGAATTGATGTCTGAATGCTGGTGACAAGCCTTACAGATTTATTCTCTGGTGGAGCATCAAAGCGTTTGCTTTTAATGTCATGCCTGATACTTAACACTTTATTGTTATTGTTGTTGAATGCTTTGTAATTCCGACCAGACACGGAGACAGAGGTGAAAGAGAAAGGAAAAGAAAAGGTGGGGGGCGGAGGGGGGGGGGGGGGGGGCTCAGCACGGAGCAATGGGAATCCAAATGCTTCTCCTCATCTTCCACGCTTGTTCATGCTGAATTCACATTTGATCTTGAGCGTTTTTGCAAGATTTATTGAGAAAGCGGTTCACATGTGGGGTGTAGGTTTTGCTGTGTAGCCAGACAATACACATTTTAGAATAAAAGATGATGTGTCTGTAACTTTTTCACCACCATAGGGTCTCTCAGGGTTTGCACTGGTTGTGTCAGCCAGGTCTTGATCTCTTGGAGAAGAGCATTTGATGGTAGAGAGAGCAGAGAAAAACAAGTTAATTTAGATGAACAGGTGTGGAATGAACCTTAGAAAAGGAAACTGCAAAGCCTCTGAGAACAAAGTAAAGAACCTTTGTGTTATCTTTGACCAGGGCGTCAATCAAATCCCACGTTGAACAGATTTCCTTATTCAACCTCTGAAATATTGCTAAGATTAGAAGCATCCTTTCCAGGAGTGATGCTGAAAAACTAGTTGATGCATTTATTACATCAAGACTGGATTACTGTAATTCATTACTCTCAGGAAGTCCACAGAATGTAGTTAAAAGTCTTCAGCTTGTCCAAAATGCTGCAGCTAGAGTTCTGATGAGAATTACAAAGAGAGATCATATCTCTCCTGTCTTAGCTTCCCTACATTGGCTACCTGTTAAATTAGGAATAGATTTTAAGATCCTCCTTCTCACATGTAAAGCTCTTAATAATCAAGCTCCATCATACATCAGTGATCTGATTGTTCCATATGTTCCTAACCAAGCACTTCGCTCTCAGACTGCAGGTCTATTGGTGGTTCCCATAATATCTAAAATTAGGATGGGAGGCAGATCTTTTAGCTATCGGGCTCCTCTCCTGTGGAACCAGCTCCCAGCTTTAGTCCATGAGGCAGACACCTTGTCTACTTTTAAGAATAGGCTTAAAACATTTTTACTTGATAGGGCCTAATCTGATTAATCTGGTTAAAATCTGATGTTAGCCTAGGTCTGGACAAGTGGGGGAGTAGAGGGAGGTGGAGTGTACAGTCGGCTCTCCCTTGCCCTGCCTCCAACATGCCTCCATCTAAAAGGCTAGGTTATCCAGAGTTATCTCTGTAGTTATGCTGCTATAGGCTTAGACTGCTGGAGGACACATTGACCACTTTTCACACTCTACTACTTTCTTCTACTATCTGCTCTTTAACTGTATTATTTTCTGCTATTTCAGCTGTTAACTTTATTTTTTCTCTAAGTGTTATTCTCCCCAGAAGAAGCTACAATGATGTTCTGCTGAGCTGTGGTGGCCTCATGGTGGGGGCCATCGTCTAGCAGCACACTGCTGCTAACCACTTAAACATTCTCCCTCTCCTGATAATGGCTTTTTGCTTTCTCTGACATTGGATGTGCTACTACTAGTTTACCCGTTTAATTATAGATTCACTAGGATAAATACAATAAAGTTTATCTCTCACCATATTTACTAAGAAATCACAATGTAGCCATAGAAACACTACTTGGGGTGTGTGTGTGTGTGTGTGTGTGTGTGTGTGTGTGTGTGTGTGTGTGTGTGTGTGTGTGTGTGTGTGTGTGTGTGTGTGTGTGTGTGTGTGTGTGTGTGTGTGTGTGTGTGTGTGTGTGTGTGTGTGTGTGTGTGTGTGTGTGTGTGTGTGTGTGCTCTGTCTTCTCCATCCCCTGTGAGTCGTGGTGGATGGCTGCTTATACTGAGCCAGGATCCTCTGGAGGTTTCTTCCTGATAAAAGGGAGTTTTCCTCTCCACTGTCGCTACATGCTTGCTTAGTATGAGGATTGCTGTAAAGACTCTGACACTAGTCAGTGACTTGATGCAACCTGCTGGGTTCCTTATATAGGAAACTTTTTACTGATTGGCTTAATGAACTGATCTGAATTGGAATGTTTATTATGTGAAGTGCCTTGAGACGACTCTTGTTGTGATTTGGCGCTATATACAGTGGGGCAAAAAAGTATTTAGTCAGCCACCGATTGTGCAAGTTCTCCCACTTAAAATGATGACAGAGGTCAGTAATTTTCATCATAGGTACACTTCAACTGTGAGAGACAGAATGTGAAAAAAATCCATGAATTCACATGGCAGGATTTTTAAAGAATTTATTTGTAAATCAGGGTGGAAAATAAGTATTTGGTCAATAACAAAAATTCAACTCATTACGTTGTAACATAACCTTTGTTGGCAATAACAGAGGTCAAACGATTACTATGGGTCTTTACCAGGTTTGCACACACAGTAGCTGGTATTTTGGCCCATTCCTCTATGCAGATCTTCTCGAGAGCAGTGATGTTTTGGGGCTGTCGCCGAGCAACACGGACTTTCAACTCCCTCCACAGATTTTCCATAGGGTTGAAGTCTGGAGACTGGCTAGGCCACTCCAGGAATTTCAAATGCTTCTTACGGAGCCACTCCTTTAGTTTAGTTTAGTTTTATTTGTCATATGCAAGTTAGCACAGGATCAACATTGCAATGAAATGTGGTTGACGAGCAGCGGTCTCTCAGCAGCATAATACAATAGAAACAAGAAGAAGGTATAATACAGTAAAAGCAAAATATTAGAGAGTCATGCTAAAAGTAAAAGCTTACTAAATAGATAAGTAAGTATAGATGACTAAATATAAATATATCTAAAAAAAGTGAGTAGTAACATTAAAATGAGGTAACCAGTGCAGATTAAATTTTACTTGTGGAGCTGCAGGCTAACATCTGTATCCTGTGTTGTGTGTGTTTAAGTGTAATGGTTGAGGTGTCGTATGGCTTGGTGGTAGAAACTGTTTTTAAGTCTCGTAGTCCGAGCAGGCAGACTCCTGTAACGTCTGCCAGATGGTAACGAGGAGAACAGCTGATGCGTTGGGTGGCTGTGGTCCTTGATGATGCTGTGTGCTTTCCGGAGGCATCGCTGGAGATAAATGTCCTGAATGGCAGGAAGCCTTGTGCCAGTGATGTGCTCTGCTGCTTTCACCACCCTCTGTAGTGATTTACGGCTGCTGGCAGGGCGGTGTGTTTGGGATCATTGTCGTGTTGGAAGACCCAGCCACGTTTCATCTTCAAAGCTCTCACTGATGGAAGGAGGTTTTGGCTCAGAATCTCACGATACATGGCCCCATTCATTCTGTCCTTAACACGGATCAGTCGTCCTGTCCCCTTAGCAGAAAAACAGCCCCAAAGCATGACATTCCCACCCCCATGCTTCACAGTAGGTATGGTGTTCTTGGGATGCAACTCAGTATTCTTCTTCCTCCAAACACGAGTTGAGTTTATACCAAAAAGTTCTACTTTGGTTTCATCTGACCACATGACATTCTCCCAATCCTCTGCTGTATCATCCATGTGCTCTCTGGCAAACTTCAGACGGGCCTGGACATGCACTGGCTTCAGCAGCGGAACACGTCTGGCACTGCAGGATTTGATTCCCTGCCGTTGTAGTGTGTTACTGATGGTGACCTTTGTTACTGTGGTCCCAGCTCTCTGCAGGTCATTCACCAGGTCCCCCCATGTGGTTCTGGGATTCTTGCTCACCGTTCTCATGATCATTTTGACCCCACGGGATGAGATCTTGCGTGGAGCCCCAGATCGAGGGAGATTATCAGTGGTCTTGTATGTCTTCCATTTTCTGATAATTGCTCCCACAGTTGATTTTTTCACACCAAGCTGCTTGCCTATTGTAGATTCACTCTTCCCAGTCTGGTGCAGGTCTACAATTATTTTCCTGGTGTCCTTCGAAAGCTCTTTGGTCTTGGCCTTAGTGGAGTTTGGAGTCTGACTGTTTGAGGCTGTGGACAGGTGTCTTTTATACAGATAATGATTTCAAACAGGTGCCATTAATACAGGTAACGAGTGGAGGACAGAAAAGCTTCTTAAAGAAGATGTTACAGGTCTGTGAGAGCCAGAGATTTTCCTTGTTTGAAGTGACCAAATACTTATTTTCCACCCTGATTTACACACAGATCACAACGTGCCCTATAGGTTATAAATTGTTAGTCGCTTTGGATAAAAGCGTCTGCTAAATAAATAAACATAAACATAAACATTCCTACTAAAGACCCCTGCAAATGTATTGCTTAAATGGTTGTTGTACACCTTTAAGAAACGTCTTACCTTCTTTAACAGGGGCAAACAAAAAGGAGCACACATAGTTTGTTTCCTTCCTTTCAAACGCTCTAAGAGCTAAAACCTTCCAAAGGGCCACTAAGTTCAGAGATCACCAAATGAAATAAACATGACTAAACTTTCCAGAAACTAAAGAAAAACGAACCTCAAAACACAAACATCACTGTAAAAACGATGCAAAACAGGAGGGTTGACTTGTTGTGAGGTTCAGACGATGACTCCTCTGTTTTCTGTGTTTTCACTCATTCATTCTGATGTGACACTCAGGGTATTTTTGGAGTGACGTTTACACCATGATGTCATGGTCACTCCCTTTTTGAATTTACTTTTCTAGATGATTTGAATTGTTCCGTAGCAGCGTTACACATGCCTGATGCAACAGTTAGCTCATGTAAAAATGACAGAAATGAACTTTTTTTAATATAATGGGCCCATACACACTAGCCTAGGGTTTCTGGTGTGTATGATTTGTTCAGTGTTTTAAAAACAGAGACTTGTTTGGTGACCTCAGTCTGTTTTGATGAAAACAAAGACCTGGTCGGTGACATCATGCTTAAGTGAGTCTTGATGGTGAATGAATCACATGTGAACGGTAAACATATGTCCCAGTAACTGAGCTGTAGAGGCCCCAGTTCTTAAATGTCACAAAAGCCTCTGTGGAGAGTGTGTTCAAAGCAACGTCCTGTTTCACAGTGGCAGGAACTGAATTGAATGCCAACAAGTTAACTTTCACTGCTGGACTGAAGCCAGGTTTTGTAAATGTGGGAATTTTCAAGTGTTTCCACTTTCCAGTGCTTCTTCAAGATCAAGATCGAGGTCTAGGAGTGAATTCAAGACATCCAGTGACTGGGCCAGAGGACATAAACAGTTTTGGGTTCCCTCCCGGTGGGACACATCTGGAAAACCTCCAGAGGAGGATGGCCAGCAGGTATCCCTATCAGATGCCTAAACACCGTCAGCTAACTCCTTCTAATGAGGAAGAGCAGTGGCTTTATTTGAAGGATGCTCAGAGTAAAACTGTTACACTTTCTCTTCAAAAAAGGTGTAATATGGAAAAATATCCACTGGACATGACCCATAGCAAGAGTTCATTCGTGGGGCGAAATCTACAGTTGAGTTTCACGCTGTCTCCACACGCAGTTGACCAGCGCTAGGACCAATCAGAGCAATGAAAATCAGGTATCTATCACTACGGAAATCAATCAATGGGGCAGTAGTGGTACACTATCAAAGAAGAAGAAAATGAATCAAATACATTATTTTTCTAAATAAAGGACTTAAGTACCTCAGTGCTCATGTCTCAAGGAAAACCTCAAGTCTAGATCATCCAAAGTTTGTGCCAAGACCATTTCAAACAAGCACTGCTCCAGAGCCAAGGCCCTCTCTCTCCATCACAGCTCTGGACAAATAAATATCACAAATAAATATACCCATTCATCTTTATAAACAGATGGAGCGCTGTGATTGGCCAGACACAAAATAATTCAGTAGACCTGCTGAGGCTACATGGCTAGACCAACCCGCAGAGCAAAATCCTTTAATTCTGCCACACTACAAATGAAGATAGATCATTTAAAAAGATCCTAAAATAAATGAAATACAGAGGATCAAACACAGAACATTTGAGCAAAAGCTATTTAAAAAAGGTCCTAAGCTGATTTCATAGGTGATCAGAGTGTCATTACTACGTAACAATAACATAAGTTCATTCCAAAATTGGGGTGCCCCAGCCTGGAAAGAGTGATCACCTGAACTTCTAGAAGGTTCTGGTTTGTGGACCTGAGGGCACGGTCTGGAGCATAAAGCTTACTGCACACATCAGTGGCGCGGATCGGCAGCGAAACGTCACTGCTTCAGATAGAATTGTGACAGTGGATCACTGCCACACCTGAACACCGGACAGATCTACTGATCTTATACTTATAATTGCAATGGGACACATTCATGAGGTATTGAAGGTGTTTATTTGTATATTGATTAGCAGGTGACCCAGTAAGATGGGAAGTATGGTATTTATGGATGGGAAGAGCTGAACATGGAAAGGGCTGTGGAGCAAACATTTGTGTTGTGGGCGTGTGCTTAACTTTTCTGCTTCCTGCCAGCAGTTGTGAGCAAAATAGTCCTGGAGGGCGTGTGGATCTTTTATAGGTTCCAGAGGGATGTAACAAGAGGAGGACTGGAAGAGTGATTGGGTTATTATAATATGGTGAGAAATATTGATGTAAGTTAAGCAGTGCTCATTTATAGAAATGAATGGAATGTAGATATTTTAAAGTAACTATGATTGTGTATATATTTATTAGCTTTTACATTTAGTGTTGAGGTTTTAGGTGACGGTTCATCCCAATTAGGGAGATGTATAAAAGCTGTTTTCACTGAGAAGAGAGGAGGTGTGTGGGGGATGTAGAAGTCTGCGCAGCAAAAAACAAAGAAAAGAACACCATTCTCCTGTGCTCTGGTTTGTGACGTTACTCTGCTAACTGGATGCTTCTAAGGACCGGTCGGCCAAGATAACAAGAATCCATTATAGTCTACGGGGGTGATTCAAATCAGCTGCGACGTGGCAATTTTTAGGTGCGTCCCAGAAGCAGCACACCGCACCACACCGCTAAAAATAGGATTGGGTACTATTTTTGCTGTGAGCTGCTTCTGGGACGCGACAATTTCTGCAGTTAACATAGGGCTAGACAGGAAATCACATATGGTTTCAGTGTAAAAGCCCTGGTAATTTTAAAAATATAAATCTGTTGAAGCAATGTGATTTCATATTTTATCTGCTTACATCAATACAAGTGACCTACTGGCTTATTTATTCCCTGTCTCATTCCAGACGTGCAGCTGTGTGTTTTTCATGGCTTTAATCCTGGCAGTGGAGAAGAACTAAATCATACATGACATCAAACAGCGATATCAAAAGTGATTTTCTTTTGGATTTAATGGCGGAGGGCACAAACTTGAGGGATTTTGTGATCTTGCGAGTTAACCGAAGAGGATGGCAGAAGTCTCGATGGATTTTGTGATCTCATGAGTTGAGCGAGGAGCCCAGTGGAGAAGCCGCTTTGCAGCTGGGACTTTCCCCAGTGTGCAGTGGAGTGCAGCGAATGGTGCTGCTGTTCCGCACTGCTGATGCTTCCAGTGTGCGGTAGGGGTTAGGCTTTAACAATTCAGTAATGTAGGGAGAGGCATGACCATGTAGAGCCCTGAAAGTTGTAGTCAGGATTCCAAAAGGAACTCTACAGGTAATGTGTAACCAGTGCAGAGGCATCAGAATAGGAGTGATGGGAGCTTTTCTGTTTGGGCCAACTAGGAGCCTCACTGCAGAGGTCTGGACAAACCTATTAGAGGATCCATGCTCTCAGGGGCAACAATTAGACATTCAGTCTATTCAGAATTTAACCAGAGGTGGCTATCGTCTAGCCTATTTAGAATTCAGATGGGACTATTAAAATTTAGTTTCATTATATCTAATTTTGAATTTCAGTTTAAATGGGGAGAGGTCCTACCTCAAGTGGAGGAGTGTAAGTATCGTGGGGTCTTGTTCACGAGTGAGGGTAGGAGGGATTGGGAGATCGACAGGTGGATTGGTTCTGGATCTGCAGTGATGCAGACGCTGAGCCGATCTGTCGTGGTTAAGAGGGAGCTGAGCCAGAAAGCCAGGCCCTCGATTTACCGGTTGATCTATGTCCCAATCATCACCTATGGTCAGGGGTGGACTGGGACCAAAATTCAGCCCTGGCATTTTTACGAATTGTCGGCCCTTAGTCGGCCCTCCCCATTGGTAGAGTGGTGGGGGTGGGGGGTGTTGCCGCTCGTGGACTCGTCTTTAGGTTGAATGTGAGATAATATGGACTGGGACTGTTAAATTACAAGCAGGGCCAGACCACTGCGGCCGGGAGTCCTGGCCTTCCAGATCAGCTCATTCTCCACGCGCGGAGATCAGCTGGACATTAGCTACATGCTAACGCGGTAAAACAACTCCTACGTCATCGCTCTACCGGGTTTTTCTTGCTAAAAATGCCTGGAAAAACTCTGTTAGCTTCCAGTTACCATGTAGCTAATGTTCTGCAGATCACCAACTGTGGAGTAGTATCGGCCCAAGCTGAGCAAGCAGCCCACTTGGCTAAGCGGCCCACCGGGACAGTGCCAGAATGCCAGATAGGCCAGTCCACCCCTGCCTATGGTCATGACCTTTGGGTAATGGCCAAAAGAACGAGATTGCGGATACAAGCGGCCGAAATGAGTTTCCTCCATAGGGTGGCCGGGCTCAGCCTTAGAGATAGGGTGAGGAGCTCGGACATTCGGGAGGGACTCGGAGTAGAACCGCTGCTCCTCCGGATCGAAAGGAGCCAGTTGAGGTGGTTTGGGCATCTGGTCAGGATGCCTCCTGGACGCCTCCCTGGGGAGGTGTTTCGGGCATGTCCTGCTGGCAGGAGGCCCCCGGGTCGACCTAGGACACGTTGGAGAGGTTACATCTCCAATCTGGTCCAGGAACGCCTTGGGGTCCTGCCGGAGGAGCTGGTGGAGAAGGCCGGGGAGAGGACGGTCTGGAGCTCCCTAGTTGGGATGCTGCCCCTGTGACCCGGACCCGGATAAGCAGAGGAAGACGACGATGACGACGAGTTTAAATGCCCTCTCTTGTTCATTTATTCATCCATTCACACACTATGGCGATAAGCTACATAGTAGCCGCAGCTGCCCTGGGGCACACTGTCAGAGGCGAGGCTCCTGTACACAGGCACTACCAGTCCCTCCGACCACCACCATCAGGCATGGAGGGTGGAGTGTCGATCCCAAAGAGACAACAAATGGAACCTGGGGTTGAATGCAACACTGCATTTTTCTGAATTCATAAAGTAAAAAAAATGACTTTAATTTAATTCATTTTATTCACAAGAGTCGTCTCAAATCACTTCACAAAGAAAAACTCCATTTGTGGTCAGTTCACCATGCCAACGAGTTAAAGGTTTCCTACGTAAGGAAACCCAGCAGGTTGCACTGAGTCACTGACTTGTTGAGGCAGACACTTTACAGCAGTCCTATATTAAACAAGCATGTAGCGACAGTGGAGAGGAAAACTCCTGAACCTCCAAAGAAACCTGGCTCAAATATGAGCAACCGTCCGCCTTGACTTACCGGGAGTTTGAAAGACAGAGCAGACAAATGCATCTTTGTTAGTTTTTTTTTTCTGTATTTTATGTCCCTTTTGAGAAGATTGTGTGTGAGTCCTCTGTAAGGCCACCTGCTGTGCTATTATCTCTGGAATGTGGTAACCGTAGGAGATGAGTCTGTACCTCTGTAACCCGAGAAGGCCCGCCTTCTCCATCCTGATACTTGAATAAAAGGCTGGGTGGAGCTAAGGAAGGGGGGAGAGGCGATGATGGAACTTGGAGGAGTTGTGTCGTCATTCTCTCTCCCCGCTGCCCGGCAACGCAGTGTACAATGAAATCCTATTTGTGTATGTGTGTTTATTTCAGGTTCAAGGGTCATGGAAATTATGAATAATCAATCTAATTCCTCTGTGTGTGTCTTCCTTTAAGGTAATATGGGATAAATGAAAAATTACCTATCATTTGGTGCCGAAACCCGGGACGGCAGAGCCGTCGGTGGGAAGCTGTCTTCGGGGAGCCGTGCAGGCGCCACTTACCTCATCAAAGCCCCGGGAACTAAAATTGTTTCACCGGCCGGCTTTTTTAGCCCAGCAGGCAGATTCCATTTATGCTCTCACCTTCTAGCCTGGCAAGCCAGACTAAATAAATGTATTATTTAGTCTGGCCACGCTCCATTGACGGCTCTCGGTTGTGGGGCGGGTTCTACCGTTGTCTTTCAAATGATCTCCGCATGCTACTGGACAATGAATGTGACATACTCTTGTTTCACTCTGTTGCATCATCCCACCCACCAGGCATATAGAGTGCCCTGATTGGCCCACAAAGCGGATAAAGCTCTGTGATTTGTTCACTAAGCAGATAGAGCACTAGGATTGGCCCACCATTATGGACCAATCACAGCTCTTTATGTGTTTGAAACCCCTCTAGAGAGTTGTGATTGGCTAGCCAGAGTCCTGGTAGGAGCTGCTGAGGTTCCAATGGAGCATGCCTAGACCATTCTTTGCAAAGCAAGAATTTGGTCTAGTTCACTAGGCTACTCACCTTCCTGAACTCAGGACGAATTTACCACGCAGAGGAGAGTAAGTACCTAATTAGTTTGCACCTTTTCCCTTAACTGCTGGCAGTGTGGTTTTAAGCTGATTGTGGTGACTGACATTCACGCACGAAAAGACATTTTCGTGTCCAGCTAGGGGTTGCACATGTGAACCGTAAGGGTTGCACGGAATGTGAGCCGTGGCTGTAGTCCTGGCCTTGGGATTAGGAGGTTGTAATTAGTCTGTGTCTGCGCACACAGGCGTCCCGCAGTGCTGTGGGTGGTAATTACAGGTGAATGTGCAGGAGCGACTAAAACCGTTACTAAACCAGCGCTGCGTTAAAGAAGCCAATCGCAGTTTGGCATAGGCACATACTCCTTTTGCAGCTGCCGACAGGAAGGATTTGATAGATTCTGTTTAACTCTGTCTGCATGGAAGTACATTGGGATGTTCTCTCAGCGAGTCTCAGTCTGCGCATCCAACTCGTCTTGGGTTTATAGACCATGTATGTGAAATGTATACTGGCTTGGATAGATGATGGCAACCTGCCTGCAGCACTGCAATGAGAAGTGAGGTGTAGCCATGTTAAAGTGGATAAGCAAATATATCCACACAGCACAGAGTCCATGTGCTGGTATCGAGTGGAGAAGCTTGTTGCTAAAAATCACACTGCCGCTGGGATTGTTTAAATATTTTATGGTGCGTCGAAGGTACACTAAAATTAATCACCACTACATTTGGCCAAAGAATCCTAAGTCGGTCTAAATTCGGCCTTGCTGTGTGTTATTCGTAATTTGTTGTGCATCTGGTATCGGGGCTGCATCCCATTTCTGATCGGGTTTGTTACTTCTGGTTAAGCAGATCTTTGTGGTCCTGTGAATTGTTGCTGGTATCTGAACATTGGTGTCGGTTGTCCCAGAGTGGACGTTGCATTTATTGTGGTTTTAAATCTGTGCTGAAGTTCTAAAAAACCCGGCTGGGAACGTTGTGTCGGCTGCCGATTCATTGCTTCTCTCTGTGTGTGATAAAACCTGCAGGTTCGGTGTTGTCCTATCCTGTCCTGTTCGTTCTGTTCTGTGCATGTATGAGAAAGTATGAATGTAGAGGTACTGGAAAAAAGAAACAAGATTGTTTGACTAAAGTTCTGGGACGGTGTGTTCCGGTAGAAGTGTATTGGTTGCCGTTTCACGGTGTGTGTTGGTTCGGCTGCTGTCTTGTTTCATTCGAGTGTGTGTGTGTTGATTGAGGTGGGTCGGCTGCCGTTTCGTTGTGGCCGTGTGCGTGTGAGCCACAAGCTCTGAGTGTGTGAGAAAGTTCGGCTGAAGAAAGGAAAAAAGGCAAGTGTGAGATTGTTTGGCTAAAGTTTGGAGGTTTTGAGCCTGTTTCTGGTAAGGGAGTGTGTGTGGAGGTGTGCGTGAATCGGGGACTTTGAGAGTGTTACATCGTGTGTGTGTGTATCCCATGCTTACGAACTTTTTCAAGCTGATAAATCTTTGTGACTGCGTGGTCGAAACACCCATCTTTTCAATTAAAGAGCAAGTAACGTCTAAATTAACTTTTTTTTTTGCTGATGAACTGTATAAATGAGTGTCTAATAGTGTTTTAAATGTGTGTATTCATTATTTTAGCATTTTGGTGTATTTTCTTTAAAAATTAATTATTTAGCCTAAAAACCACAGTAATGCGCCACCTTCAGCTTAAAACACAGAATTTGACACATTTTGAATAAATTTTAGCCAATGGCTAAAGAGTAAGATACTACGTAAACCAGTAGAGTACTACGTAGCAGCTCTTGTGCCAAAGTTATAAAGCAACGAGAGTCTCGGCCACGCCTTGTGGCGAGTTGGGAGTTGGATTTGCAAGCGAGTGTCGGACGGTTAGCGGTAGTTCAGCATTAGCATATATCATTAGCATATTCTAGTCTTTAGCATAGCTTTTAGTGTTATACATACTTATTTAGTGTTAGCTTGGCTGTTAGATATTGTAGTTTAGTTAGTGTTTAGCTGTTAGTTTTATTAGGAAAGTAATTTGGGTTTAGTGTTCCATATAGTGTTAGTATGGTTAAAAGGTGTAGTGTAGTTGGTTGTGGTAGCTCTGTGGGGTTGCACTCCTTTCCACTGGACTTAGAAATTAGGCGCCAGTGGTTGCGCGCAATCGGTGTACTGGAAAACAGTCAGCTCCCGCCTGGTGCTGTAGTCTGCAACCAGCATTTTACCCGCGATTCCTTCGCCAACATGATGGAGTTTGAACTGGGTTATTCTGCACGTCTCCATTTGAAGAGGGAGACCGTGCCCACCGTGGCTCTTCCACGAATTAGATGCAGCCCACCGACTCTGCTCCCCCACCATGGCGGGCTCCAGTCTGAGGTGAGTAAGCTAAATAAACGTTTTAACATCTTCTAAAGACAAGTCCCTACCTAAATGCAAAGTTTGAGAGACGTGGTTCACTCCATTTAGCTAATATCAGCCTGCACTGCCGTCGGGCTAAATTGTCAAGTTCACAAAATGTGGAACGGGATGTAAGGTTAGAATCAGCGGCGAATCGGAACATTTCTCAAAGCCCTGGCCGACAAAAAGGTCCACTTGACTATTTCTGTCAGGCTCGGAGAAAATTCGGGTTGTTTTTGTGTCAGTCGGTAATTCTGCAGTGGCTCTAACGCAGCACTAGACAGACAGCATTACAGCGTGAAATCCAGCTTTACACCAAAGCCTAACCCGGTTCTGTGAGGAATTCTGTTCAGGAGGTCGCATTTCAGGTTCTTCACATCATATGTGACTGACTTTTACGTTATAATAACGATCACACACTAGGAATGTCATAAAGCGCCTGTATATATATTTCGGACAGTTTCTTTTGTATATTATATGACTTTATAAACTCCAACAACAATGTTTTTTTTTTTCAGGCTAAATCTACCCAAGACATTGGCTGTCAGACTGATTTAGTAATCTGCAAAAATGCACTTGTCCAGGCTCATGTAAAGCCTTATCGACGTAGCAAAGGTGAATTATTTTTAATAATCTTCTATGTAAACATTTTATTATTACCTTCTAGTTTTTATTTGTTTTGCAGATTATTGTTACACGTGATTTTATGCTATTTTAAACATTTATAAATGTGCTGCTTCTTTGTATTTTACATAGCCACACAGTTTAGAGCTCCCAGCCGCAGTGTGTCTTGTGACACAGGGACCGTGACGGAAATTCATCTTCCACAAAGTCCCAGAGCTGCGTCCACACCCCTGAAAAGACCACGATATGAGGTGTCTGTTGTTGATCCCAGCTTCCACCTCAATGACAGTGCAAGCTCAGTGAACTGTTCAAGGTAAAAAAAAATTATAACATTTTAGAATTTTTTAGATATGACCATATATATAAATGTATGTGTTCTATACAGCTCTTTCACTGAGGTCCATCCACAAAAGGACAAGAAGTACATTGTTCATGAGAAACAGTTGCTGGGGCTGTTCAGAAGGTGTCCCGTTTGTACCGGTCGTTGTGTTGTGAACACGACAACAGTCGGCACACTGCTCCGTGTGACACAACGGTGTTCATGCTGTGAGCACTACAATGAGTGGTCCAGTCAGCCTATGGTGAACAGCATCCCAGCAGGAAACCTCCAGCTCTGTGCTGCTGTCCTTTTCACAGGATCATCATTTAGCCAGATTTCTAAGGTATAGGCCAAAACTGTTTAGGTTAGTTTTGATAAGGTCTGTGTGTCTCTCATTTCATGACGTAACTTTTCATATTTTAGTTTCTGGGTGCCTTCAATGTGCAGGGACTGTCCAAGCAGACATTCTATCGGCATCAGGCAAAGCTGTTAATTCCAACAGTGAGCTGGCAGTGGCAGCTAGAGCAAGCTGATATCATCCAGGAGGCTACTGAATCTGGACCTGTGACTCTTGGTGGTGACATGCGAGCTGATTCACCTGGTGAATATGTTTACATTTATTTATTTTATTCCTTTGCTATCAAATGTAAATTAAGTAATAACTTGCATTTCTTGAAGGACACTCAGCCACATATGGCAGCTACACCATGATGGATCTCAAAAGAAACAAAGTTATTGATATCCAACTTGTACAGGTACAACATTACCTGATGATTCCAACACATTTCATGGTTAATTATTCACAGTTCAATGGAGAATTATGTTTATTTTCAGAGCAATGAAGTTGGAAATAGTGTGCGAATGGAGAAAGAGGGATTTGTGAGAAGTCTGAGCACACTTGGAGAGGGGGGTCGATGTGCAGCAAGTCGTGACTGACCGCCACACAGGAGTGCAGAAGTATTTGCGGAAGGAAAAAAAAGGAAATCAGTCACTACTTTGACCCCCGGCACATGGGAAAAGGTAATCTTTGGGGATGTATATAGTGAATATTACAGGATTTTTTTTACCTATTTTAAATGTGGGTCTATTTGGCTCTCCAGGAATTGGTAAGAAAATCGAAGAGCTGGGGAAGAGAAAGACGACCCAGGATGTGAGACTGTGGAAGGAAAGTGTGGTGAACCACCTCTACTGGTCAGCATCCAGTTCCTCCTCAGGACAGGAGGCAGTAGCAAAGTGGACTTCAGTTGCCAACCACATCCAAAATGTGCACAGCCATGACAACGCCCTGTTCCCTAGCTGTCTGCATGCACCTCTGGATGGAGAACAGGCAAGACAGTGGCTCAAACCAAGTAAGTGTAGCATGTACTCATTACAGCTGAGCCTTTACTGTTTGGTTTCTTTACATTTAGAACAAGTCACCCCACAACAGAATATTTGTCTTCACCTCCTTCAACATGGAGAAATATTTTTGGAGCATGAGAGTTACAGACGTCACCTGTAGCTGCTAAGGTCACACACCACCATTTGGCCAACAGCAATTAATTACTAAGAATAAAATGCTGTGCAGAAATTTAAACACAAGAGTGCGCCACACAACTCATGGTTTTAGGCAGAACAGCCATAATTGACATATGTACTAAAATGCCGTAAGTAATTACCACACCTGTCTACAGCACTATTAGTCACTCTTTCATACATTTGTCATCTAAAAATGTCAGCTATGGGTAACTTTTTCTCAGTGAAATAATAGCAACATTCTAAAGTTGATCAAATTGTAATTTTTGTAATTAACATTTTCTACGTAGGCACAGCATCATGTGAGAAGCTCACTGCCATTCTGTTAGCTCCACGGTTTGTGAAGGACGTAGAGAAGATAAGCCCTCAGTACCACACATCCACCTTGGAGGCTTTCCACAGTCTCATCATCAGATTTACGCCAAAAAGTCAAGTCTTCTCCTTCAAAGGAATGCTGTCTAGGTAATGAATACAACAAATGTTCAAATTAATGCCTCTAATTGTTCAAATTTTAGCATGAAATATAGAATTTTGCCTCAAATCTACATGGTTTGTTTATTTGATTATTTCAGATTACAAATTGCTGCAATGCACTATAATGAAAATGCAGCACGCTCACATGCAGCAACAGCAACTAGTGAGCTGAGATATGCTGTAGTGTACCCAAAGTACAAACGTGGAGACTGCACAGTGAGAGCCCTGAAGACCAATCCAACCTCATGTATGTCAGATATTGTATGATAAAACCAAAATGATGTCATGGAGAGCTATTGTAATACTGAAAACCCTTTTCCAGTATATGTGCACAAGCTTATGGACCTGCTGTTCGACTCTGTGGTGGTGGATCCTCTCCCATATCAGGAGTACTCGGACAAAATTCCGGTTCCAGAACCGCTCTGTGCCCAGTTCGAAGGACCAGATAAACGGGATGCTGTGAGCAGGCACAGGTCCAGGTTTTAAAGTGCACGTAAGGTGAGCTACACAACAAGAGATTGTAATTATTAGTTAGTACTCTACTCTGTGTGTTTTTTCCTTCTCTCCTCTTCAGCCAGGCTGCACACCACTGTACAACAGAGGAGTTACCTGTCGTCATTATGGATCTTTATGCTCATCCACTCGTGACTCATGCTGTCCACCTCCCAGATGTCTATTGATCTCTACAACCTTTCTGCTCTGTGGCTCCCATACAACTTGAAAATCTTGGCCGTATGTAACATAGCAAAACTCACCAGTCTTGCTTTTGTAAGTCATACTAGTCATACTAATATTACTTTTTTCCTCAGAGCCTCCTGATCTTGTAACAGAAAAACCTGTGCTCCCGGGATCCATCTCCACGTTTGTCATCACAGTGAAAGCTACCTCCAGTCTAAGGAACCTATGAAACATCACTGTTGGCCCAACCTATCCTCACATGGCTCCAGAATCTCTGCTTGTGGTTTAGTTTAGTCAAAAATCATGAAAGTTATGATCAGATTGTAATCTAACATTGTCTTAGTAGTAGCTATAATAAATGTTATCTTTAAAGCGCAATTGTGTCTTTTTAAATACAATTATATTGATATTTTGATGTGTATAAATACATATATCACATTTATTAAATTATCATTCATTTTTACCTAATTGAACCTGCTCTAGATTAGACTTCATTAATCACACAGGGTGTAAACTCACTTGTTACAGCAGCATTAATTAACCCCGAATTAGAACCTTACTGTTGTAAGAGCTCATTTGAAAGTGTGTGGCTATATGTGTGTATATATAAATAATGTCAAAGTGTAAAGAAGTGCATTTACCGTTTTGTGATTTATGCAGCTTTCTATTGACAGGAATCAATACAGGAAATATATATTATAACATTTATTTAATCCAAAAAATATATATTAGTTCAGAGGAGGGAGGAATCCTTTGTATGCACCGTCTTCTGGGAACTCCTGCCTTATTCTGGAGACAGCGCATGACGGGATCACAACACGAACGTGCTGTCCCAGGTAACCCCAACACCACCTGACCACATTCCGGTACGCCAGATGTCTGTAACAGCTGAGAAAGAGGTGGTATGAGTTATAAAGTATTCATAAAAAAAGTAATTTGACAGTTGTCTTACCTGTTGAGCGTAGTCTCCTGCATCTCCCCATAGAGTTGCAGAAAGGTGCCATAAACTGCCTGCAACACGTAGGGATTCAGAGCAACAGCCTCAAAACCAGGATGCTCTGTTATGCAGGAGGTTACACCCACCTGCTGACACCTGAGCATTACCTATGACAGAACAACTGATATCAGGGCTATAAGAGTTCAATATTAGTATGATGTTAGTGATTGTGTAACAAATGTGTACATTACAGAATGCTTTTCTCATGGTGGGGTACTTTTATTTTTATACCTTGGGCGTTTCTCTGCAGCACACATTTTCTCTGGCAGACAATGATGTGCAGTGGCCGCAGGTGCACCTGTTGAGGCAGTCATACAATATTACTTTTAGCTAAGCTAAATATAGCTAGCTGTGGCTAAAAGCTACTTACCACTCAGAGACTGGACCCATTCGATGCCTTGATACTCCTGCTGGCTCGACTCCAGGGGCCTCTGACAACTCACGAGCTAGTGGCTCAAAAAGATACGGTTCAGGACCGCTTGCTTCCCCCAATAAGCCCTCCTCCCTATCCTCTGGGGAAGAAGGTGGGGAAAAGTCCTCCACCTCGAATGACTGCTCTGAGCTAGTGTCGCTCTCCGTCGCCATCTGTATTCAAATTTCAGTATGTCAATCACGGCCGTAGCTCCGCCTTCTCGGTCTTACAGGAAACGCCTCTTTGGGCCGCATTTTTCAAATATGAAATGTGGGTGGAGTAAGACTCTGAGGAGGCTGTTACCACTACTTTAAATTAAAGTATAACGTGTGATCTAGGACGTAAGGCAAAGAGGAATAGAAAACAACTCTTTTAGCCACATTGACTTGCATTCATTTTTCCATTCTTCCGTGGACCCATGAGCCGACCGGAGAGGAAGGAGACTTAGACTCCCTATACATTTTAAGCCCCACCCCTCTAAATAAGTTTTCCTAATTAAGAAGTAAACATTAGCTTCAGTTATTATTTCCAGGTGTTTATTTTCATAGTTCTTACCCTAGCTGCTGTATGTTAAATTAATAATCAAACCAAATACAAATTTTTCATGTACTCTCACTAAAAAGACGTGGGGGCAGATTCCTGGGGAAAATACAAGCCGAGGTTCAGTGGCAAAACGAGACTCCGGAAGTGAACCCAAGATGTATTTTCACAGACACGCCTGCAGTAGACAACCGGGGTGCAGAAACGCATTGCTTCTATGGCAACCATTGCATTTAGGACTCGGCACGTGAATGTCACAAAGACATGGGCTATCCGTGGGAGTTGCTGATCAGAGTCGCTCATAGGCCCACAATCATCTGCAGAGTAATATAACACAGAATGTGGAAAATGTGGACCATTTTTTCTGAACAGCTCTGATACTTTCCGCTTGAACTTCTCAGAATCCACCGTTCAGATTTCTCTGCTGCTTGTCTCCTCGGCTTGCAATTGATGTGACTAATGTGTGTCACACACACACACACACACACACACACACACACACACACACACACACACACACACACACACACACACACACACACACACACACACACACACACACACTTAAGAGACTATAGTCAAATGATTATCTGAAATATGCTAGCATGAGATGAAATGCTACAGATTTAGTCACACACCGCATGTTTCACAGGCTTCTGGTGTTCTGTCGGGTTTGTGTGTTGCCAAAGTAGCTTCTTTAGAAATAAGATGGGCCTCATTTGTAAAAACAACAAAATAGTGCACTTTCCAATGTTGCATGTCATGTTTAAGTTTCTCTGATCAGTAATTGTGTCAATGAGTCTGGTGCAGTGTTTTAAAAGCAGTGTGAAAAGGAAAAAGTGTTCTGAAATAATTATAGTTAATCTTTTATTGGAGGAGTAAAGGATTGGAAAATTCTGACAGGTTCTGTCTACAGTTGTTGTTTAGATTTTATTTTAGTGCTTCTAAGGTATGGAGAGAGTAAAATCTCAAAAGATCTCTCTCTCTCTCTGTGTGTGTGTGTGTGTGTGTAGATTTGTGCATGTGTATCTACAACCAACAAAAATATAAAAGCAACACCTTCGTTTCTGCTCGGATTTTTCATGAGACGGACTTAAAGATCTAAAATTCATTCTAGATACACAATAATACCATTTCTCTCAAACATTGTTCACAAATCAGTCTAAATGTGTGATAGTGAGCACTTCTGCTTTGCTGAGATAATCCATCCCACCTCACAGGTGTGCCACATCAAGATGCTGATCTGACATCATGAGTAGTGCACAAGTGTACTGCCCACAATAAAAGGCCACCCTGGTATGTGCAGTTTTTTTTTTTTTTTTTGCTTTATTGGGGGTCTGGGGACAGAACAGGTCAGTATCTGGTGTAACCACCATTTGCCTCATGCAGTGCAACACATCTTCTTCGCATAGAGTTTATCAGATTGTCAATTGTGGCCTGTGGAATGTTGGTCCACTCCTCTTCAATGGCTGTGTGAAGTTGTTGGATATTTGTGGGAATTGGTACACGCTGTCGTATACGCCGGTCAAGCACATCCCAAACATGCTCAATGGGTGACATGTCTGGTGAGTATGCTGGCCATGCAAGAACTGGGACATTTTCAGCTTCCAAGATTTGTGTACAGATCCTTGCAACATGGGCCCGTGCATTATCTTGCTGAAATACGAGGTGATGTTCATGGATGTACAGCACAACAACGGGCCTCAGGATCTCATCATGGTGTCTCTGCGCATTCAAAATGCCATCAATAAAATGCACCTGTGCTTCGTCCACAACAGATGCCTGCCAATACCATAACCCCACCACCACCATGGGCCACTCGATCCACAACATTGACGCCAGCAAAGCGCTCACCCACACGACGCCACACACGCTGTCTGCCATCTGCCCTGAACAATGTAAACCGAGATTCATCCGTGAAGAGAACACCTCTTCAACGTGCCAGACGTCATCGAATGTGAGCCTTTGCTGCTGAAATTGACTGGTTGATAGTGATCCATGTATTCAGCACTCCTGGTTTAGACTATCTAGACTTTTTAATTGCTGTCTTTTACAGAAAGCAAAGAGAATACATTTTAAAGAGCCATTTGTTCATACATGTTTAGGGTTTATTTTCCCAGAAGCCACATTTTTCGTGTATACAAACATAAATACAGGCACTGGTGACTGCATAAGCAAATGGATCTTATGATGGACTCAAGAAACAGTTTGACAGAAATTTGTTAAATTATCATAAAATTATGTGGTGTTGACTCAAACCGAAAATCTGAAGCTTATATATGTCTGAGCGGGGACCACAGTTTGTGAACAGTTTTTTTTTCTGTTGTCACCAAATAACAAAATAAAGTGCAGAGGTGTTTTAGCCGTAGTCTCACTCAGGACTTGTCACTCTGTAGAGGAGACTCTACGCTGTTCTTTTATCGAGTCTTGAGGTAAGTTTTGCACAACTATTGGTTTGGTCTCTCTAACTTTCATTATGTGGTGTATTTTACATTGACTATAAGCTAGTACAACACATCACGAGGCCGAGTTTTGTCTGAAAAATAAGGGACATAACATGAGAAGAAAAACTGAGATGTCAAGTGAAAATGAAGAATCTGACAAAAGTCAGGACTAGGTGTGGCTAAAAGAAAGAAAACAATCTTTTATTTAGCGCCTCTCAAGATAAAAATCATGGGGAGCTTTAAAAAAACAAAAACAAAAAATTAAAGTATAAAGAATATTTCAAAAAATGATTAGATATGTTTAAAATGAGAAAAAAAAATTGTGAATAAAAAAAATTAAAACGTAAGGAAGAGAGAAAATGAATAGGAAAGAAGAAAAACAGTGGATCCAGGGAAAGGCGGAACAAGAGCAGAACAAGTAACCTAACAGTGTGCTAGCTAGACCTGCAGAAACATGTTGCTGGGTTTCCCACACCTTTCTCTGAAGTATCATCAAATATTAGATAACAGATCATTAGTGCTAAGCCTTTACCAATGGCACACACTTAAATATTTGATTTACCAAAGATCACTCTATAACAGCAAGGTTCAATGCAAGGCCTTCATGCAAGCATCAGCACATGGTGGGTAGGAGATCCTGGATCCACCCATAAAGCCATCTGACTGCAAATGTTTGCTCAGGGAGGATGGCAAACCCAGAGTTTACTGATTTCATTGTTATGATCATTTAGCCATTGGGACTTATGCAAAAACTTGCTACAATAACTAAAAAACACACAAAGGGAGGATGACATGATAAAAGTAAAAACAAAAAATGCTGTCAGGGTTGTCCTCATCCAATAAAAAGGTTGAAAGTAGGTTGAAGAAGAGGTTCTGAAGGGTGTCCATGCAGCTGCTGTCTAAAAGTCCAAAATAAACTTTGTTACAATTTAGTTAAGACAGTTTCATCTACATGGATATATAAAATAGTGTAGAGGCAGCTAGGAATTGTCACCAAAGTAACCTTAAAGTCACCATGTTAACCAGAAATAGCTCTATATGGTCACCTATATGGTCACGGTTCAGGGAGGTTCTGCTCAGACACGTGAAAAGAGAGTTACAGTAGTCTAAGCGTGAGGAGATGAAGGTGTGGAGAACTGTCTCAAGTTCAGAGCGGGACAGAATGGGACTCAGCTTAGCAATGTTCCTGAGATGGAAGAAGGAAGAGCCAACAAGAGAACTGACATGAGAATCCAGGGTGAGAGCTGGGTCAAAGGTCACGCCAAGATTCCTGATGGAAGGTTTGGTGTGGGAAGCAAGCTGACCAAGAGAGTCTCTGACTTTGGGAACCAGCCTGTCTGGGGCACAGATGAGGATCTCAGTCTTATCTTCATTCAGCTGAAGAAAGCTCCCAGCCATCCAGGTTTTGATAGAGTCTAAGCAGGTGTGTAACAGCTGCAGCTTAGACATCTCATGGGGCTTAAAGGAGATGTACAGTTGGATGTCATCTGCATAAAGATGGTAGGAGATTCCTTTGAAGGAGCCCAGGATGTGCTGAAGAGAAAGCAGATAGAGGAGGAAGAGTAGAGGCCCCAGCACAGAACCTTGTGGGACACCATGGGTAAGAGAGGTGGTGGAGGACCTAAACTTGGAAAGTTTGTACTGGAAGAGAGAATGGGAGGGGGTTGTCAAAAATTTTACTGGTAAAAATGGGGTCCCTTGGGAAAAAGGTTGGGAACCACTGGTTTAGAGGAAAGCCTCTGCATGGTATTCCACCTTAGCCTGAGTCAGTGGTTCCTAGTATCTATTGCCAACTCTTTGTACTGGTATCTTTGCCTAGACAGAAAGCTAATTATTCTCCTTTCTTTAAAAGGCTCGTTTTGTTTGGCTTCGGAGAGCCTTTTGCTTATAGAAGTTCTTAGCAACCTGAACCAACTTAAGTAAATGTTTTATTTGAAAAGCAACCAGAAATCTGTTGATTATAGTTTCCAGTTTTTAATTATAAGCTGTGATTTTTCTTTACTACCTTTTTATTGACTCGGGAGTTTTTCTTTGTTGGGCTGTGTCTAGTGGTATTTGTTAGAACCTCCAGCCTCAAGAACAAGTGTACCCTGTGTAACAAAAACAGTGTGTTTTAATTAAATAAGGAAAATATTTTTATACCCAAGTTTCTTTCTCATCTGTTCTTATCTTTTCTCCTAGCTTCTTAAAGGGAGTGGGGAAGCATAGCAAGTTAAAACGTAACAGCCGGTTCAAGGGTCAGCGAGAAACTGAATTAATCAGGAAGTAATTCTTGTTTTATTAAACTACTTTGTAATGATTTCTGGCCAAGTTTGGCCAATCAGAATTTGACATGTTTCTGAGTGTTTACCAACATCCATCAGAAAGCCACGCCCTCCTAAGACACAAAGATGTTTTTAACCTTAATATGTACCTTATTGTAATGTGTATGAGGTAAACAATGATTAACTTGTTAAATCAAACACATACTGATTTGTGATATAAATGGATCATTGTAAGAACAACATTCATTTTAAAGCCATCATTGATTTAAGCACAGATCATTCAAAAATTTCATTTAAACATCTTGTTCATTCATCTCATATGATCATTGTAAGCTGATGAGTTGTAAAAGTCATGGAGTCTTCACTTGTTCAGAGTGAACAATGTTGATGTCTGGCTTTCACAGAGAGTGCAGGAACCTTGGGAGAGAATGTTTGTTTCAATGTTTTGTCTTCATGGAATGTCAACACGCGCTGAGCAGAACCTTCTGGATTTAGAAGGCCACATAGAAGTGGATTTATGCTGGAGATGAAAGTTCACTATGTTGGTCAATATATAGGTGAAAATTGACTCTTTTGGACATTACAACATGACTGCCGAAAGTCACGTATCCACATGTCTAGTATCAGGTTGAGGTGGCAATATCCCAAGCAGGCTCCCCAGTAACTTAAGCCAGCTCCTTTGAAGGATTCCCAAGATGTTCCCTGGCCAGCCAAGAAACATATAGGCCATTCCCATCTGTACCTGGTTGGCCCTGCCCGGATAGCTCTAGTCGGCCCCAGCCTGGCTCGGTTGATTCCACACATCCTTGCTTAGGTATGCAAGGAATGCAGTCAGAGACATTTTCAGCTTCTAGGTAATCAGCATGATAATGAATGACAATGAATTGAGCATGCCTTAAGCCCATGTGGCCTGATTCTACCCACCAATCAGAGTCTTGCTCTAATGGAAGGTGTGAATGCGCTGACTGATAAGCCAGCTTATCAGTCAGCAGTGGGTGTGTTGGCCCTGGTCAGCCTGAAGCAGACCACCTCAGAAAGAGGGCTGAAAAACAGTCTTGTTGCACCCGGAAAAAAGACAGGCCACCAATATATGTAAGCAAGCTATGCTGTCCGGGCCGGGCCAACGAGGTACAGATGGGAATGGCCCAATAGTACCTCCAGCGTGCCCTGAGCCTTCCCTTGAGTCTCCTCCTGGTTGGACGCTGCCAGAAAGCCTTACCACCTCACTGGCTCCTATCAATGTGCAGAAGCAGTGGATCTACTCTGAGCCCCTCCCAGATAATTGAGCCCATCTCTAAGGGAGAGCCCAGACACCCTGCGGAGGAAATCCTGACTGCTTGTATTCATGATCTCATTCTTTAGGCCACTACTCAAAGCTCATGACCATAGGTGAGGGCTGGAATTTATACTGACCAATAAAAGGAGATAATCACCTTCCGGCTCAACTCTCTCCTCACTATGACAGGCTGGTACAACGCCCACATCACTGCAGATGCAGCACCAATCTGCCTATCGATCTCGCGCTCCATCTTTCCCTCACTCGATAACAAGACCCTGAGACACTGAAAGGGAAATAAGTTTTTCATATTTTTAAATCATTTTCTTGAGCCAGTAGGAGCTAAAATGACCCTTTACAAGATTAATAAAAAGTTAGCCAGCCTCTTTCGTCTCTTGTGGCCCATAGCAACTTCAGACTCTCCAGACCACTCCCTTGAAGTCAGAAGCAGTAACACTTTACGGCAATCCATATTTACACCTATAGATAGCTGAACAATACCTGTTCATCATGGTGGAATCTCAGAGGCTGGGGCACTGGGCTGGGGGGGGGGGGGGGGGGGGGGGGGGTACAGTTTACCCAGGGCCCACTACAGGGAGGGGCCTTGAGACAGCCTTGAATGAAAATGTTTTATTGTGTTGTTTTTTTTCCCCTGACTTAGGCCTAGTCCACACGTAGCTGTTTTTTTTAAAAAAACGAATATCCGCCCCTCCAAAAACTTGCATCCACACCACCGCGTTTTAAAAATAACTGTCCACACGTACCCGGATAAATACGTTGTTAAGGACATGCCAGACCTGTAGGCGGCAGTACTTCCCCCGTTTTTAACCTCGTCCTTCGTCTGTGGTCTTCCGCAAGGAGCAGTAATTCCGCTTGCAAAAACAAACAAGCAAAAAGCGCTTGGACAATTGATGGATCGGGTAGTGACAGAGCGCAGCTCTGAGGGCTTCCATGATGCCGGCTAGTGTAAACACAGGTCGCACACGTGATGTCAGCATTTTTTTGTCGCGGAAAGTGACGTTGCGGACCTTAAAACTCCGGTTTTGTCCGTCCACATGCAGACACCCAAAACGGAGAAAACGCAGATCTTCACTTTGGCCGGAGTTTTTAAAAAGATCCGTTTTCGTGCGAAAAACTCTGTTTTCGTGTGGATGACAGGCCAAAAACGTAGAAACATATCTACGTTTTGGCAGATCCCCGGCTACGTGTGGACAGGGCCTTACTTAACCATTTACTTACTTTTCTGCTGCTTTTGATCCACCCTGTTCTTCTGATTATGACCCAGATTCCTTAACTTCTCAGTTTAACGAGCACTGCCTCTCCATTCTGGACAACATCTGTCCTGTCAGAACCAGATCAGTTCCTGCAGTGAACCCTACTCCCTGGTTTAATGACTGCCTTCGCAGCCTGAAGCACCAATGCAGAAAAATTGAGCGTTTGTGGAAGAAAACCCGTCTCGACATCCATCTGCTGCACCTAAGGGATCTTCTGACATCCTTTAGCTCTGCAGTCAGAGACGCCAGGGTTTCCTATTTTATCAACCTGGTGTCCCAGAGCAAAGGGAACCCCAAGGTGCTGTTTAACACCATCAGCAGCATTGTCTCTCCTGCCTCTCCTACAGCCTCCATCCACTCTGTTACAGAGTGTGAGAACTTTCTGTCTGTCTTTGTGGACAAAGTCAATAAGGTTAGATCTAGCATCTCTCCTTCAGCCTTATCGCTGCCTCTCCCGACTCCAACCAGGCCCATCATCCTAGATAGCTTTGCTCCTGTTTCTTTGCCTGAGTTAACCAAACTAGTTAACTCTATGAAGACCTCTGCATGCCCCCTCTACATCTTACCCTCATCTTTGTTTAAAAGTGCTTTTCAGTCCAACGGTCCCAGCGTGCTCTCTATAATTAATGCTTCTCTGGTTTCTGGTCAGGTCCCTGCTTACTTTAAGAACACTGTAATCCACCAGCTTCTTAAAAACCGAGTCTCGACCCCTCTCTCCATAGCAGCTTCAGACCCATCTCTAAACTTCCATTCATCTCCAAGATCTTGGAAAAGGTTGTGGCTAAACAACTCACAGCTGCTCTTGATGAACATAACATCTATGATAGCTTCCAGTCAGGTTTTCGTAGAGCTCATTCTACTGAAACAGCTCTTCTTAGGGTCTCTAATGACCTTCTGACCCACAGTGATGCAGGGGACTGTTCTGTTCTGGTCCTGCTGGACCTGACTGCAGCCTTTGACACTGTTGACCATCACCTGCTACTGGAGGGCTCAGAGACTGGGTAGGCCTATCAGGATCTGCTCTGGAGTGGTTCTCCTCTTATCTCTCTGAGCGCTCCTTTTCTGTGGCCGTCTCCAAGTTTAGGTCCTCCACCACCTCTCTTACCCATGGTGTCCCACAAGGTTCTGTGCTGGGGCCTCTGCTCTTCCTCCTCTATCTGCTTCCTCTTCAGCACATCCTGAGCTCCTTCAAAGGAATCTCCTACCATCTTTATGCAGATGACATCCAACTGTACATCCCCTTTAAGCCCTGTGAGATGTCTAAGCTGCAGCTGTTACGCAACTGCTTAGACTCTATCAAAACCTGGATGGCTGGGAGCTTTCTTCAGCTGAATGAAGATAAGACTGAGATCCTCATCTGTGCCCCAGACAAGCTGGTTCCCAAAGTCAGAGACTCTCTTGGTCAGCTTGCTTCCCACACCAAACCTTCTGTCAGGAATCTTGGCGTGACCTTTGACCCAGCTCTCACCCTGGATTCTCATGTCAGTTCTCTTGTTCGCTCTTCCTTCTTCCATCTCAGGAACATTGCTAAGCTGAGTCCCATTCTGTCTCACTCTGAACTTGAGACAGTTCTCCACACCTTCATCTCCTCACGCTTAGACTACTGTAAATCTCTTTTCACGTGTCTGAGCAGAACCTCCCTGAACCATCTACAGGTGGTTCAGAATGCCTGTGCTCGGCTTCTGACCAAGTACTCCAAACACACCCACATCACCCCGCTGCTCCTCCAGCTTCACTGGCTGCCAGTCAACTTCAGGGTTCATTTCAAGATCCTGGTTCTGGTCTATAGGGCCTTACATGGACAAGCACCATCTTACATTGGTGATCTTCTCAGTCCCTACACCCCAGCAGGTCCCTGAGGTCCAGTGATCAAAGCCTACTGGTTGTGCAGCACCAGGCTAAAGACCAAAGGTGACAGATCATTTGCTGCTGTGGCCCCCAGACTCTGGAACTCTCTCCCCCTGAGCCTGAGATCAGTGGACTCAGTGGTCTCCTTCAAAAAGCAGCTGAAGACTCACTTGTTCAAGCTGGCTTTTGTATGATCTTCTTCACCACTCTCTCTTTATTCTGCTCTCCCCACCTATTCCACCTTCCTCAGGATCCACTGATTTCCCTCTTTCCTGTTCACTCTCTCTCTTTCTTGACATTTTTAATCACAATTGTCTATTTTTGCTCATTTTAAATATATTTGAACCATTTTCTAAATTATTTTTAATATTTTTACATTTTTTGTTTTGGTGAAGCGCCTCGTGATTTTTATCTTGAGAGGTGCTATAGAAATGATATTTTCTTCTTCTTCTTCTACTTACTTTCTTAATAAGCATCCTTTTACCTGGATGAAGAGTTAAAAAGCAGAATTATCTATGAGGCATCTGTCCCCCCTTAAAAATATGCAAAGTGATTTAGTCCACACCTGCGGGCGGGGCTGCACCCTGCATGTACAGCTAATGAGACATTAATATCACCAATAGCCAGAGCTGGAGGCAGGAGGAAGTTTTGTCTTCCCCAAGAAAAGGAAATCTGGCTTCCAGACAAGAAGGAGAAAGAGAAGTTACCTGAACAGAAGCAAGTATTGAGGAGGTTTTACTAGAAGAGAGGTGAGCAGCAGCGCTACAGAACACAGTTTGAGCTGATATCAGCTCTCAGACTGAAAGCTGCATGCATGTTCAGTGATTAATGCCTTTAGTTTCACCATCAAGATCAATTATAAATTCATTAGTATTATTAGCATTATTACCACGGACCTCGCAGTAAAAACAGGTTTGCTCTGTCTGGATATTTCAGCTCCTTCCCGGTCATGGATCAGGATAAACTTAGAATCAATGGGTTCCTTGTAATCTCAGGAGGGTGAAGCTTCCAGTGTCATCACGCTATACGAAATGCAGAAAGCAACAGACGTCAAAAGCTGCAGTATTAATCCCAGATTACTAAACTAAAATTGCCCAAATGACACAGTGGAGGTAGTTCAGTTTAAGGCCATAAATTAAGGACCATAACGAAAGTTGAAAAAAATGTATTGCATAATTATTACACAAGTTCTTTTTGCCCTGTATGGAGAGCCAAAAGTGGCACAATTCAATAAATAACTAAAACAGGGGTATTCAATTCTGGGCCTGGGGGTCTGGTACCCAGCTCGTTTTAGTTTTAACCCCGCTTCAACACACTTGATTTCAATCACCAGGTGATTACCAGGCTTCTGCAAAGCCTGGCGAGTAGCTGCACATGTGAATCAAACGTGTTGAGCTCACAAAATGCCTGGGACACCGATTATAGTTCAATTAATTTCAGTTTATTTATACAGTGCCAAATCACAACAGGAGTCAATACAGTCAATTCAGTTTAGTTCATTAAGCCAATCGGTACATGATTCTATAAAAGGCACCGTTAACGTGATGGGACCTGTGAATGATGGTGGAGACAAAACTGTAACAGAGGAGAAAAGAAAAACAAACAGTGCTACAGAAAGGTGGGGAAATGGTAAATGGCCTGTATTTGTAAAGCACCTTCTTTGGGTCATACGGCCCCCCCAAGGCGCTTCACAACGCAATCAGTCATTCACCCATTCACACGCTGGTGATGATGAGCTACAGTGTAGCCACAGCTGTCCTGGGGCGCACTGACAGAGGCGAGGCCTGCTGAACGCAAAAAAAAAGCAACGTAACGATTGCAGCTTCAATTGCAATAAAAAGCAAGTTATGTCCAAGATAAACAGAAGTCATCACAGAGACCGCCCCCTTACCCCCTTTATGCTGCCATGGCCTAATATTTTATGAAAAGGACACGATTGTGCCATGCTCTGACCACTTATAAATGACCAAAGGGTCCCTTATGCCGCCACAGCGTTGCGGCAAATTGACGGCATTGTTTTGTAAAAATGGCTTTAGATGTGGAATGGTGGACCAGAATCTCCTGAATGCTATGTCCTCACAGTACTCTTCTTCTGACCGGGTTTTCACCTCCACGACCACCCGAGCTGCATTCTACTTGGACTGCCAGTACCCATCAGCTGCCTCTGGAGACCCACAGGCCGAGACCACCTGAGAGGACTCCTTCCTCATCTTGACACCATCGTTTACTGCCGATGTTAAACATCTGACTCAGGTGAAGGAGCAGGAGACTGCAGAGGAACTAAAATAACAGTTTAAAAAACAGTAATCAAAGTGAACAAAAGCTTATCAGGAAAACAGGACAAGGAACCAGGATAACTAGTGATCAAACAGCCGGGAACTACAGGGACACGGGAGGATCTGACCCAGTGCGGACGGACTGGGGAGCTTAATGGGATCACCTGGGAAAAACAGAAGGAACAGATGCATTATATGTGTTTGGTAACACATTCATGTTCCAATTAAGTTTTCCCAAACTGACATGAAATAAATGTTTTTTCCCTAAACACTACTACTGTGCTGTAAAAAGACACCAGCCCTCCTGCTGTTACAACCACCTGAGGCCTTATTTAGGAGCGAGCTCTGGCCGTGTTAGGTGGAACCCGCAGGCTGCTGACACACAGGGGCGGATTTAGGACTGAAGAAGATCCGGGGCTTAAGACACACGCGCGCGTGCACACACACACACGCGCGTGCACACACATGTGACACGCACTAGTCAACATCATATGTGTCTTGTACCACATAAATGTTTAATCTGAAGCTACATATTAAGCATTTTCAGGGCAGAGTATTGTTCCTGTTAGTGTTTAGTGTGAGATGATAGTAAATATTCCCATTCTTTCTCCAACAACTTTACCTGATAGTAAGCTAACTTTAGGCAAACCAGCAGCACAACAAATATTTTCAAATAAGACTCACAAACCTGAGTCAACACCAGTCTCATCAAAGCTGGGGTTCTGTCGTTGTATTTGGTCTAAAAAACGTCCTCATGTCCATCTTCACTCATGCGTTTCAGGCAGAGACTGTAGAAGAAGACGGCTGCTGTAGAGCTTCTTCTTCAGTGGTGGAGGCTCAGGCAGACTGTATACAAACTACTGCCAGCTGCTCCCTCTCTGTTGGACTTTGGTACTGCATGTTACTTCTGCGTTTGAGATCCGGGGCTTTTCATGAAACATCCGGGGCTTCAGCCCAAGTAGCCGGGCCTAACGCCGCCCCTGCTGACACAACTGTGTGAGTTTACGATGCAGAAACTCATCTGAACATTTCAGACCCCGTTTATTTAAGCATTGAGCACATGGCTTTAGGCTTATTACTGCTATCTTATTGTTGCATAACTGCTTCTGCTCAGACCCACCAAACAGGCAACCATAAAAGTAACCTTAGAGGCACGCACAGGTGATTTGAGCCAGCCCATCATCCCACTGATTTCCGACAGTACACCTACAGGGAGGTGCTAACTGCAGCTTTCTTCCACCAGTTCAATGGAAAACACCACCATTAAGACATTTAAAGACTGCAAGGCTCTGTGCATGAACTGATCTTTCTTTATAAAACTGATAAAAAACTGACATGTTTCATTTTTATTTCTAATTTTTCGATCTACAAGCTATAATAAAAGCCACTTGTTGCTCATGAAAAGGCATGATAGCAACCATGTGCTGCGGTCTCTCTAATGTTGTGTTCCAATAATGAACACATGATGACAAGTAAACACACACAAAGTAATAAAAGCTCTCTTTATAGAAACACAGTTTATTCTGTTCTGATCTAACATGCATCCAGAATCAAGCAGCAACATGTGTTTCACTTATTTAACAGGAAATTAAAGCACAATATTCTGCAAAATCTAATTAAAATATAATAATTATCTTTTGCATGACTCTTTAATCAAAGCTTCTCTTACATCTATGGGACTCCAAATAGCAGAAGTCACTCTCACTAGAAAAATATTGACTTGATGATCCTCAAAGGTAGAGCTGCAGAGTGGCTAATCATAGCAACATGAGGTCAGCACGCGGACCACAACAAGGCAATTAAGTCCTTCAGCTCGCTGACCGCAGGCCCACTCGTGGTAAAACAAATCCAGGACCAGACTTGGCCGGTTTATGCTGCCACAAGACGCCTGTTATGCTGTTGCTTTTTCAGAGAAGTGCGTCAGCGGATCTGCCTCCACCCCTTCATTCAAAACACACACACACACACACACACACGCTGAAAAATTACATCAGAAGGACTTTGATGAAAGCACCTTATGTAATTTGTAATTGAATCTTTGCTCCTGTGTCTGCTCCCACTTAGAGCCTTCACAGAAGCAGATAAATAATCTGTTCTCACGAAGAGCTCATCAACATGCTGCTCTTATCGCTGCTGCAGGTAAATCCAGAATGGTCTGCATGGCCTGCAAAATTAAGCAGCTGATCTGATGAGAACAGTCTGGAAAGAAATACATTTTTGTCTCCATGAAAGTCAGGTAATCGACAATGCACGCCACTGATCTAATCCAGAAAAACTACAAAGGCTACTCTAGGACTAGCGTTTGTTCTAACAAGCTAAAACAAAAATACCATGTGATTGAGATGCCACCTGTGCAACGTAAAATCAGAGCTAAATCACAACATTATTGTTTTGACAATATGCTTTAAACGTTCATGCAAAATACATATCTATCATGCTTGTACAATATTATTATATTGTTTTTTGTACAATAGTGATATGTTGACATTGCTCCAATTTTATTTTGCATGGGTGGCAGCTCTATGATTCTGTACAAAGTACCACTGTTTTCATCTATAAACCATCCCAAAAGTGTAACAAGAACCAAATTGAAGAGAAATGTTAGAGCTGTTGGTAGTGGCTCGTTAAGGTCACCACAGCAACCATCAGTTGTTCACTAGAGTTACTATAGGGAGCCTAAGTCACTTCCACATCACGGGTCCCTGGAAGAACGAAAAAAATGAATGCAAGTCATCGGGGCTAAAAAGGCTATTTTCTAATCTGCTTTGCCTTACGCCCTGGATCACACACACATGTTGTACTGCAATTTAAATGAAAGCCAATGATGGGTGTTTTGACCACGCCAGTCATGTACTTTGAGATTAATCAGCTTGTAAAAGTTTGTAATTAGCATGACTACAAACTAGAAATCGGCCCGTCGCTTATTACAACTATAAGTTTCAATATTCAATTCAATTCAAATTCAATTCAATTCAAATCAAACATACTTTATTCATCCCAAAGGGAAATTGATTGCTGTAGTAGCTCAGAATAATAATAATAATGAAGTTGTAAAGTAATTATTGTACACAGTATTACAATGGCTGTTGGCAGGAAGGATCTCTAGTAGCGGTCAGTGTCGCAGCCAAACTGAAGAAGCCTCTGACTGAAGACACTCTTCCGCTGTCGGACAGTCTTGTGAAGAGAATGCTCAGGGTTGTCCATAATTTTCTTGATTCTCTGGAGAATCCTTCTTTGCATTATCTCCTCCAGTGGTTCCACAGTCGTCCCCAGAACAGAACCAGCCTTTTTTATTAGGCTGTTGAGCCTTTTCAGGTCCCTGCTTCTGATGCTGCTACCCCAAGAGACGATGGCTGAAGAGATTACACTCTCAACAACAGACTTGTAGAAGATCTGCAGCATCTTGCTGCAGACATTGAAGGACCTAAGTGTCCTCAAGAAGTGCAGTCTGTTATGTCCCTTCTTGTAAACGGCTTCGCCGTTCTTTCTCCAGTCCAGTCTGTTGTCCAGGTGAACTCCAAGGTATTTGTATTCCTCAACCACCTCCACTTCTTCTCCCATGATGGAAACAGTGTTTGACTCCACCCTGTTTCTTCTGAAGTCTAAAATCATCTCCTTTGTTTTGTTCACGTTCAAGGTCAGATTATTGTTTCCGCACCATGCCACAAAGCGCTCCACCAGCTCTCTGTACTCAGCTTCCTGTCCATCTCTGCTACACCCGACAACTGCAGAGCCATCTGAGTATTTCTGTTGATGACAGGTCTCTGATTTGTACTGGAAGTCTGAGGTGTACAGGGTGAAAAGGAATGATGAGAGTACAGTCCCCTGTGGTGCTCCAATGTTACTGATCGCCTGGTTTGATGTGCAGTTCTTCAACCTCACAAACTGTGGTCTGTTTGTCAGGTAGTCTTTAATCCAGGCGATAGTTGAGGCCCCCACCTGTGTCTTCTGGAGTTTCTGGCAAAGTACATCAGGCTGAATTGTGTTAAATGCACTGGAGAAATCAAATAATATGACCATCACAGTGCTGCCTGCTTTGTCCAGATGACAGTGGGTTGGTTGAAGCAGCTGGATGATGGCATCTTCAACTCCAACTCCATGGCGATAAGCAAACTGCAGCGGGTCCTGATATGTTCTAGTTTGCTTATTCAGGTGGACCAACAGGAGTTTCTCCAGGACCTTCATGATGTGGGATGTCAGGGCAACCGGTCTGTAGTCGTTATTGACTGATGGGCGAGTTTTCTTTGGAACTAGAACAAAGCAGGATGTCTTCCACAGGACTGGAACCTTCTCCTGGGCCAGGATGAGGTTGAAGAGGTGCTGCAGAATCCCACAGAGCTGCTCTGCACAGGCCTTCAGTACTGTAGGGCTGACACCATCTGGACCTGCAGCCTTGTTGCTGTTCAGTCTATCCAGCTGCCTCTTCACCTGACTTCTAGAGACAGATATGTGGGAGGGGGAGGTAAATGGGGCAGCAGCATCTCCTGACTTGATTGAAGACAGATTTATAGAACCAGAAGAATCCTTGACTGCGTTAGAGGACAAAAGAGCTGGCGTGTGACAGGAAAACGTTGGATCAGATGAGGATGGGATGTCTGATTGGCTGGGGGCAGGCGAGGAGGATGCTGGGTTTATTCCTGAACGGAACCTATTGAAGAACTTGTTCGGTTCATTGGCTGTGTCCAGGCTGCCATCTGTGCAATCCTTCCTCTGCTTGAAGCCTGTGATCTTCTTCATCCCTGACCAGACATCTCTGATATGGTTCCTCTGTAGTTTGTTCTCCAGCTTCTTCCTGTATGCCTCCTTGCTGTCTCTGATCTTGATCTTCAGTTGCTTCTGTATACTCCTCAATAATTCCCTGTCTCCCTCCTTGAAGGCTCTTTTTTCTAATTTAGCAGATTCTTCAGTTCACTGGTGATCCAGGGTTTGTTATTAGCAAAGCATCTCACTGTTCTGGTGGGCATGATGTTGTCCACACAGAAGTTTATATAGCCAGTGACACATACAGTCATGGCATTGATGTCCTCTTCATATTCTTGGCAGAGTGTCATCCAATCTGTGGTCTCAAAACAATCCTGCAGGGCTTCCTCAGCATCCTGTGACCGTTCTGAACCAGTCGTTTGTATTCTGACTAGAGAAAAACAAGATTGTGATCTGATTGTCCCAGAGGAGGTGTAGGTTTGGTCATGTATGCATTCTTTACATTTGCATAACACAAATCCAATGTCTTGTTTTCTGTGGTGGAGCAGATGGAATCGGGGATATGATCCTTCAGCCACGTCTCAGTGAAACACATAATACTGCACTGCTGATACTCTGGCTGAGCCCTTGAAAGCGCTTGGAGTTCATCCATCTTGTTGTCCAGTGATCTCACATTGCCCATTATGATTGATGGAAGAGATGGTTTGAATTTCCTGTTTCTCTGTCTCCGTTTTGCTCTCGCTCTGCACCCACGCTTCTTGCGTTTTAGCTCATTTGGGATTTGTGGCTTCAGTTGAGGTATTATTTCAACCTTTCCAATGTTAATCAACTGCTCCTGATTGTAAACCAGCTTGTTGCCATGGTTATGCATCATAACAGATGCTCAAAAAGTGAAAAAAAGTTAAAAAATAGCAGTAAAAATCCTCTAAGCTTCATAGCAACAGAAACAGAAAAGTTAAGTAAAATGTCCAAAAAAATTGTATATATAATATATAAATATAATATATAATTAGCCTTTAACTATTTTATTGTGTATATGTTCATTAAAGTTAATATGTAAGCGAGTTAGTACCTGCTAGCCACCTAATAAGAAACTAACCAACCATAGACAACTTCTTTGGATCTAAAATAAAAACATTTTAAATTAGCTGACTTGCATTTAAACTTGAAATTTGCCCCCAAAGTAGCTGCCGGCGTTTGATCCTCCAACCTTTTGAAAATACTGAGGTGTATTCTAGGAATTTTTTGACCAAGGCTAGGCTACAAGACACCTCCCGTGTATCCTTGCTCAGCCAGCTAAATGGCTAACAAACGGAGAACACACGCCTCGGTCGAACATGAACATTGGAACACGCCTTGGCGGTTCCTGATGATGTATTTCCTAGGCAACCGGGGCGGGACCAAGACATCAAGACAAGGTTCCTTGGCATTGAGAAACATCCAGAGACCCAGATCCCAAGGCAACAGCAGCAGGAAAGCATCAGGGCAACAATATTAATTTGTTGGTGTAATGGCAGTCTTCTAATGCACAGATCAACAAACCTGTGACAATTTAGACACGTAAGGAACATGCGTAGGCAAACGTCACATCAGCATAATAAAATTTTATTAAAAAAAAAATTCTGAGAATATAAAACATGTGTTCACACTTAGAGTGATGGCTTAGGGTTGGTTTGCCATCCAGCTGCTGTTCTCAGCTATAGCTCCTCCAACCAACAGCTTTTTCCTGTTGGAGGTGTGGTTTATGTTTCAACATGCTGTGTGTTAGTAGCCAGTGGGGTTTATTTTTCCTGATGCACTCACACCACCCGTGGAGTCCACAGGAAGGCAAAGATTAAACACTGAAAACACACAAATGTTACACTTTAACTGTAGGTGACTTCCTGTGGCTCATTAACATCCTGACCTGGGTCATCTAGGCAATGTGCCACATCCGGAGGTGGCTACAGCTACAGAAACACATCCACCAGAACAACAAGTGACCCCTTTTTGTTTAGAAAAATGCACACATGCTCAAGAAAATACAGGCTCACGTGCACTGGAGTGTAGGCCGAACTGGCAGATGCATAAACTGACTATATGTTGTAACATAAAATGTAAATCTGGTTCTGCGTTCGGTTCCAAAGGACACTTCCTGTTTAGAGTTTAACTAGGAGTATGAAAGTAAACCCAGACTGATGAAGTAACGGTTTTACAGGAGCATGGTTTAACCTGAGCTGTTTTAATATTACAGGGGCAGCAGCAGCTGCAGGGAGAGTGGGTTGTCCACTAATCGGAGGGTTGTGGGATCCATCCCAGCTCTCGGCGGAGAATGCTGCTGTTGTGTCCTTGGTCAAGACACTTAACCCTCTTGGCCTGCTGGTGGTGGTTGGGAGGGACCGGTGACACCTGTGGTCAGCAGCCTCGTGCCCGTCAGCGTGCCCCTGGGCAGCTGTTGCTACATTTTAGCTCATCACCACCAGAGTATTGGAATGTTTACTTTGTGAAGCACCTTGAGACGAATCTTGTTGTGATTTGGCGCCATAAAATAAACAGAATTGAATTGAATTGAATTGAACTGAATTTAATTGAACGTGTGTGTGAATGGATGAATGATGCACTGTAGTGTACAGCACATTGGAGTCCTCTGACTCGGAAAAGCGCTATGCAAGGTGAGGTTTGAAACAAAAAACCGATGGGAGCCTAGAGTTGTGTGTTACCAGTGACAAACGTTTTTATAACTCATGCCATTCTAATTAGAAGTAGCCTTTCTAAACAAGTCTATAGAGGAGACTACAAACCCTGTTGCATTGTCATCTTGATATTGACTAAAATACAAAAAATTACATTGACTGTGTGTCAACATCAGGTTAATGACAGGCCCACTAAGTTTTTCTGCAGTCTTTGGTTGAAAGTTCATGACTAACCTGCTGGAAACCAAAGTTCACGGCCCCTCATCACCTGAACTTCCTCACTTTTGAACAGTTTAAGTATTAAATGGGCTCTGAGTGGAAGTTCCAAACCAACTCTGTTTCTGCTGGAGCTGATCATCTGAATGATCTCAGGCTGAAGCAGCAGCCCATGACCCACCAGCATCAGAGTCTGGGGCCACACATGCCCCAGCAGTCAATAGCCACTAGCAGGTGGACGAATAAGCCAGCCTAGAGGGCAGACCTGAGCCCAGGGACGAAGGGGGGTCAGCCAGGTCGGGACGTCAGGGCACCAGCCTCCAGCCAAAGGGAATCCATTAGTGGCCGTCAAGTCCGGAGCCCCCAGCCTAACACATTGTCACCCCCACAGAACAACCCAGAGTGAGACAACACCAAGCCCCAAGGACCCACCCCAGCACCCCACGAGGGACAGCCAGCATGGGTGACCAAGCAAGCCTCGGTGGAGTGAGCGCCAACCCCCTAATGACACCCCAACCCATAGGAATGGTGAGGATGGTAGTTGGAGAGGGTACCCTTGGCTGCAGAAATTGGGGAGGCAAGCAGTGGAGGGCCCTAGCTAGTCAGGGAGCAGCCCCCAAGGCAACAGGCAGCCAAAGATGCCTGAGATCTCAAGCCAACAGCCAATCACCATGCCACACCATGGGTCATGGCCTCATCATAGCCTGATCACAACCCGAGGACACCCATCCATCCCCCAATCGCCCCAAAGCCCTGCAGGTAGCCCCATATCTCCAGTCCTGCCAGGTTGACAGAGGTTAGAGGGCAGAAGCAGCGCTTCCATTCACCCACAAGTGAATCGGTGTTGTGTGTGCATGTGTGTGGTAATGTAGTTTGATGTGTGGTGATGTACAGTATATGCCTAACATGCATTAAAATTGGGAGGAACAGTCAAGATGGGGGATCCTACCACTTATAGCTAGCAGTTGACTGTAGAAAAAAACTAAAGATTGCCAACTTAAAACACTTCGGTTACCTCTGTTAACTTTTGTTACACCCTAGAAAAAGACCTAAGACGATATCTGTGGGGAAACATCTACATCAAATTATAATGGATAGGTAGGCTGGTGCTTTGAGAGTCGGAGCCTGTGAAGCCCTTTCCTGACAAAAAGTAATTTAAGTATCAAACCATATCTGGATCATTTACAGCCCCTCCCCCACCTGTCCAGTTGCATCACTGTGTTACAGAAACCCATGTTTGCTGTTTGATCTCGGTGTGCCCGAGCAACGTCTGACTCAACTGTGGTGATCTGCTGGAACATAAAGACATTAAGGATTAGGACAGATCATAACGGACACTGGCCTACTCATCTTTTCTGTATCAGCCCATTTTTTGTGTCAGAGGTGACAGTTTGGCAGCAGCTGCTCTAGGGTCCACCAAGCATCAACAGACAAGTGCTAACAGACTATCACTGTTGCTTAAAAACTTCAAGGAAAAGTTTGTTTTTGAGTGAATATGTAATGTTTGCTTTGAGGTTTCCCCAGCCTCATCCATCCATCCATCCGTCCATCCGTCCATCCATCCATCCATCCATCCGTCCATCCATCCATCCATCCATCCATCCATCCATCCATCCGTCCATCCATCCATCCATCCATCCATCCAAACTCTGACAACGGTCATACAGGAACCTAACAGCCCGTATCAGAGGGTCTGGTATCCCATACTCCTGAAGTACCACCCACAGGGCCCCCCAAGGGACCCGGTCGAATGCCTTCTCGAAATCCACAAAACACATGTAGACCGGTTGGGCAAACTCCCACACACCCTCCAGGTCCCCCCTAAGGGTATAGAGCTGGTCCAGTGTTCCACGGCCAGGACAAAAACCACATTGCTCCTCCTGAATCTGAGGTTCGACTATTAGACGACCCTCCTCTCCAGAATAAGAATAGACCTTACCAGGGAGGCTCAGGAGTGAGATCCCTCTGTAATTGGAACACACTATGTGGTCCCCCTTTAAACAGGGGGACCACAGAGTGTGTTTAGTGGGTGTTCTTAAAAGTTGCATAATTAGTTTTTCTTGTGTCAGTTAGCATTCAAGTCTAGAACGAGAGGTGGTCCAGAACTCTGCAGCGAGGCTCCTAACTGGAGCAAACAGAAGAGCACACATCACTCCTATTCTAATGTCTCTGCACTGGTTACCCGTTAACTTTAGCGTTCATTTTAGAATCCTGACTGTAACCTTCAATGCTCTACGTGGTCAAGCTCCTCCCTATATTACTGAACTGTAAAGCCTTACGCTCCAACTCGAGCCCTCAGGTCCACACACCAGAACCTTCTAGAAGTTCCAAAGACCAGATATAAAAGTTGAGGTGATCGCTCCTTCCAGACTGTTGCACCCCGACTCTGGAATGATCTTCCTTTATCCTTACGCAGCATCGACAGTCTGGACTCTTTTAAAAACAGCTTAATACCCTTTTATTTAAAGCTGCTTTTAAATAAACCTTTTATTTCTTATTTTTGACTCAAATTTCTAATCTTTAATCTGTTTATGAAAATTTATAATTTTATGACTTTATTTTTTCTGATGTTAATCTAATTCTGTTTTGAGATCATTTTGATTTTATGATGTTAATCTGTTTATGATTTTATGACCTTCTTTTATTTTGTTTCCATCTATGTAGTTTTATAAAAAGTTCCTTTTCAACATCCAGTCATTTTAAACAGCTGGAAAACTGATGCTGAAGATAGAAAAAACCTCTAAATCCTAAAAGTTTGAGAAGCTAAAACTGTACCAATGACTTTTGGAAATGAACCTTGTGACTTTAAAGTGTCAGCAGATACTGTTTGTGACTTTATTGGTATGGCAAAGACATCAATTATTTACAAAACTGAACTAAAAGGACAAGATCAGGTAACCTATTGTAATTTATGTGCACATTTTTAAATGTGTTTCAGTTTAATGAAAAATATAATGAAAGCACATTTTAAATTTGAAGAAAACTTAATTTTTGGTGAGTTTTTTTATGCATTCAAATTTGTTTTGAAATTATTATGATTAAAAAAAACTTTTTTTTAAACTTTAATTCATAAATTACCACCATCATTTAAATGTAGCTGAAAAATCTTCCTCCTAAATGTGTCAAAACAGAATAAATATCCTGAGCCATTAAGTAATTAAATACATTTAAACTTTTGGTTTTGTAACATCAGTTTTCCAGCTGTTTCCTGGGATCATCCCATTCCTGTGTACATTTAAGGTCAGATGAGCTATTGCATAATCCAGACTTTCCCTGTATCTTTAAACACCAATGAGGCAATTACAGCTTAATCTCTGTCCTCCCTTGCGTCTGTAATGACGTGGCCTCTCGTCCTCATGACTGATTCCACTGCAGAATAATTTCTTGATTTCTCAGGCTTTCTCAGGCTAAAGTGAGTTTCTAAGAAGCAGAGGTTATTTCAGATTAAAAGTGAAAACAATAATCTAGTTTGCATAATATGTGCAGAAAATGTGCAGCGCTTGCTCTGTTGGGTAAAGAGATAACTATGCATGCTCAAGACTATTTAAATTTGGGCTGCTTTAACGCGAGTTTAGTGGTCCAACATCTAGAAAGTCAACCAAATGAAGAGTATTCAAACTGCACTAAGGAATATCCGAGCTCCACTCCAGAGTTCTGATAGTATCTTACCTGCTTTCTGAATAATCAGAGTTTGAAATATCAGACAGGCGTTGTCTCCAAAGAATCCAGCAGTCAATCCAAACTAACCCACAATTGTAGAAAACGAACTAAAGTTGTAAAACAAGTCCAGTCTTAAAGGTTGCTACATAAGAAAAAGTATAAAAAGTCATCTTAAAGACTAAAACGTGCATTTTTACCAAAAGGTTTGACTGAATCATCTACCATTTGTGTCCATTGATGTTATATGCTAACTGTCCATTTACACAAAATAAATGGTACGTCGGTTTCAGACCTCTCTTCATTTGGGGCCAGTGGAGTACCTGCATTCTGAATAATCAGAGTTTGAAATATCCAACAGACGCCGTCTCCAAAGAATCCAGCAGTCCTGGTTTAAAATAATCAGGGTAACAAAATAGTTTGGTTTAGAGCAGGGCTGGGGCGCCGACGCCTTCTGTGACCATTTCAACCAGATCACAAGGCTATAAAATGTTTTAGATTTTATAGCATGAATAAGTAAAAAAAAATCAGGAAAAATATCAACATTGGTCTTCTACTATCTACACATTCTGGACGGAGAAGATAGATGATTTGAGAGAGGAGTAAAAGAAGCTATCTATTTCAAATGAGTAAACCCCACTTTAAATAGGGGTGGAGGGGCTTAGATTTCACCTCTCCAGTACCCAGAGAGCACCGGACGTCACGTGGTTCTCAGAGAGTAGACGCCATGTTGGCAGGCAACAAAGGTAAACGAAATAAACGGGATCGGGTTGGATTTTACTTCGGAGTTTACTTCACACTTTAAAACCGAAGAAATCGTTTTATGTAGTCAGAAATTAAATAGACTAAACATCTCCGACCCTTACCGTGCCCCTGGGATACTTTTTAAAAATGCCAGAAGCTGTCGGAGCGGACTTCTTACCAGATTTGAGATGCCGTGACATTTATAATTTATAAAACTAATTAAACAAAAACACAAATAACATAGATTTACATGCAAGTAGTTTAAATAGAGTGCTGTGCTGTTTGAATGTATAAACTGAACGCCAAGAGAAATCACTAGTCTGATTTTTTTCCGTGAATAAAATAAATATGTCAGGCAGGAGTGTCTCAGGATCTGTCTGAGATCTGTCTCAGTGAGACAGATAATAGCAATCCAAAGTGCTTTTTACGTGTGATCTGACAATTGATCAACCATTGCTTAAAAATAAAATACAGCTTAGCCGGTTAATTGCTGTGATCATAAAACACGTAAACGGCAGCACGCAGAACTCATGAGGCACCGTTTTACGTGACGTTAACTTGCTGCTATGAGTAATGAGACAGAAAAAGCCACGCCAAAATAAGTTTAGGAAGCCCACTAAGGATCGTAATAAAAGCATTTACAATAAATACCATATGCAGTTGAGAAAACGTTGGTTTAAGTACCTGATATGAAGCGGTCGCTGCAAAAGCGAAAACCTTTACTCTCAGGATCCCACAGTTTCATTTTAGCGTGGTCACTAGTGCGTTTTATTACAATGATCCAACGTTTGCAGCGTTCCGGATCTTGGGGAATCCTGTAGATGACTCATTCCTTATGTCGTCCGCGTCTGTTCTGCATCCTGGGCACAACAGGACTCTATCATATTTCCTGTCTGATTGAGTTTTCTGACAATAACAAATAGCCCAGCTGTGGACTTCTGCCTGCCAAGATGGCGCCGCTCGATTTGAACTGTTGCATGCCGGGAGAAGTGACGTCAACTCCTAGAGCTTTATAATGCAGCTTTGAATCTCATTCCTAAGCAGTTTCAGTCTAGGTCACACCTTCCTGCATCTATTCAACACAACGACTCCCTCTCAACAGAGGCTAACGACTCATCAGGGGATGGAGAGGAGGGGTACCCACAGTAGTTTCTGCTTGTTTAATAACAACAGACAGCTACAGCTGACAAGCTTGACTCTCCCATATTCCAGTTAGAATTGACAAAGCTCCTTGAATGAGAAGAGAAACGTCTTCAAGAAACCAAAGAAGTCCAATTGCCTTCATTTGAACCCTTTGGATAACCATGACCTGGATGACTGAGACCCTTCACCAGCATATCAACAGTCTGTTATCACAATAAAACAAACAAACATGCATGTCCGAGTCAGGGTCAGTGAATGCAACATGTGATGTACGTCATTACGTGATTGGCAGAAAATAAGTGATCAATTATGGTAGCTGTCAAGAAGAAGAAGGTGGATGCAGAATGTTGTGTGTTCCAGGAAAAATGGACAAATGTTTTTTTTCTTTGTAGAAGTGAAAGGCCAGCCAGCTTGTTTAGTTTGTGGTGATGCGCTGATGGAAAAAGCAAATCTCAAGTGCTTTAAAAGTTTGAAAGATGCTAAACTGAAGGAGTTGAAAGGACAAATGCACTTGGAACAAAATCGGCGAGCTTCGTCAGAGTTTGTGTGCTCAACAAGCAGCCTCCACACGTCCACAGACTGACAGATGTAATGTTATGCATACAAGTTTTGAGGGGAGTTTCATTAATAGCTAAGAAGCTGAAACTTCGTGCTGAAGGAGAGTTTGTAAAGGAGTGCCTTGTTGCTGCCGCAAAGCTGCTCGTGTCTGACAAATTGCATTTATTTTATTAAATGCAGCGGTATTGCAGCTCAGTGTCTGGTCCTTAATATCTCTACATAATGCAAAACAAAATAGTAACTGGTGAAGGAGTGACTGTATTAACTGAAGGTGGGACTTTTGTTAACTGTTTTAGATTATTGGGGTTACTTCTGTTTGGTTTATGATTGTTTGTCCGCTCTCTGCTGATAATAACAGCTATGAATGAGGTATGGCAAGGTCCAAGTCCGATATGTGATTTACTGTTAAAATCAGGGCTGGGTTGGTAGGAGCAGGGACCAGCTACACATCAGGAAGTGGGAGCAGATGAGGCTGGTGGAGTAGACAGGGGGGTGTGGACAAGCCAGGCTCATGGTTAGAGTCCGGGTCCCCTGTCTATTTAGGTGAAGCCCATCCGCTCCAAACAGGTGTCTCCTGCCCCAGAAAATGTTAAAATTGTCTATAAAACCAACATTACGGATCACGGTGGCAGAGGAAAGCCAGGTGTTTAATGATAAAAGTCTGCTAAAATGGTTGATTCCGCTGCCCATGGTGGGAGTGGGGCCAGAGATAAAAACAGACAGGTGCATAGTTCTTAAAAGATTAAAAAGGTGAATAAAATCACGCTTGAGGAGCTCTGACTGCTGCTTACGGATGTCATTGGTACCGGCGTGGATGATGATTCTACTCACTGTTGTGTGTTTCTGGGTGAGGTCTGGGATGTGCCCTGCAATGTCCAACACTGTAGCTCCAGGGTAACAGAAGGTCAGGGCTCCTCTCATCCTGACATTACAGATGATGGAGTTTCCAACGATGAGAGTGGTTGGTGGTGGTGGTGGTAGTGTGGGTGTGGTAGTTGGTTGAAGCTGGGCAGAGGACCCTTCCGGTACCTGCTGAGTGATGGGTTGAGCTCCACCAGGGCTGCAGCAATGAGAAGTCAGCACACCTTGGTGGGTCCCAGCTTCAATCTGGGGGGTTGTGCCTTCCAGGACCTGCTGACTGATGGGCTGAGCTCCCCCAGGTCTGCAGCGACGAGAAGTCAACGCTCCTTCGTGGGTCCCAGCTTCAGTCTGGGGGGCTGTGCGACGTGGATGGCCGCTGCCGTTCAGCTGGTCCCGCAGCGGCTGGGAGGATCCTGTAAAGTCATGGCCAGGGGCTGGCAGAGGAGGAAAACTCATCTCCAAGGCGCCGAAACAGTTGGACAAGGACAGGTTAGGTGGAGGAGATCGGCGGCCGCCGCCCCGCGTACTCCCACCTTGGCCAGACCCAACCCAACCCAACCTTGACCCAACCTTGACCCATGAGCAAGGGAGTGGACCTGAGGGGGGCTTTCGGCTTTGCCCCCAGCTGGAACCAGCGCTCCTCCGCCGCGAATGCTGTGCAGGCCCCCGGCACTCCGAGCCTGCTTGGAGAGCCGGAGATGGAATTTGCTCCAACACTTACGCTGGGTGGGCATGAGACGGCATCCGCCAGCTGAGCCCCAGTGTGGCGAGTAGTGGCGAAGGTCAGAGAGAAAATGGTGTCCACGTCGCGCTCATGGTCCTGGATTTGGTGAAGCATGGAGATCCTCCAGCTCTACAACTTTCTGGCTCAGCCTCACACAGCCGACACACCCAGGGCTGCAGGTGAGAGGCATGAGGCAGGTGGAAGTAGACAGCAGGTAAAAACACACAGCAGTCGAGCTCCAACAAGTTATTTAAAAAATAAAAACTCACAGTGGTAGAGAAAAAACGGTTAAAACCGAAAAGGGTTAAAACCAGTTAAAAACCAGTTAAAACCGACAGAGTTGACCATTGAGCAAGGTTGATGGTTTATCCCTTGGGTCCATGTGGCAGGGGTGAGGAGTGAGCACCACCTCACCCCTGCCACATGGACCTTGTTACGTCCCCGACAGGAGATGTTAAAATGTGAAGGAGGGGGCAACATAAGAAATGCGACAGTGGAGTTAAATGGGTTTAATTGTTATAAAAGGTTGTAAAAACAAGTGCAAACAGATGGAGAGCATTATTAAAATAACGCCCAAACAAACAAAATCAAGACTAAAAGGTTAACATTTAAAGGGCGAATTATCAACATTAAAACACCTTGTTAAAACTTTGTTAAAAGTTTTACCGAAACAGAAGGTGCTTTAAAAACACAAGTTGATAATAAAAACTAACGTGCTAAGAAAACACCGAGTGTTTTAAAATCCCAAAGTCGGTAAACTACGGTGTTAACCTTAAAACAGTCACCCAAGTAGACATCAAACAAAGATCCGTTTGGATCACTCAGAGTTAAAACTATTAAAGTTAAAACTCATCAAAACGAAGGGGTTAAAACCAAAACGAGGCCTGGAGGACAGCAGAACCCCTGCACTGCTGCCTCCCAGACTGCTGAAGGCACAGCCTTCTTATCCCAGGTGTTGGTCATCAGCAGGATTCAGCTCAGCTGAGCTCCTCAGCAGCCTGAAGAGAGAAGGAGGAGGGGCGGTGTCGGGCTGATCACCAGGGCTGGGTGATCCTGGCTCCTGCATCCCACTGGCCAGGCTGGTAGCCGTAACAGACCTCAAGGGGTAAACCATCAATCCTGCTTAATGGTCAACTTTCCTCGCGGGGTCACCCGTAAAGACAGTGGGAGGGTTAACTGGTGTTCACACATTTGGACAAAATCAGAATTTGACAAGTTTAAAGGCGTTACCAAAATACTTCCGACATCCCTCCTTCACTCAGACACTTCAAGGTTATTTCTTAGAGTGAAGTAAAAACTTATTAAACAATTATGTGAAGTAAATGTTAAACATGAATAATATTATGATATGTGGGTATACTGATACACTGACATCAAATTCAACAATTACTTATCTGGTGTAATTTAAAATCTGAAATAAATCATTACAGGAAAAATATGCATGGTAACCCATCATTCATTAATGTAGAGTATAGAACACATTAAAACACTTTGGATTTCAACATGTTGTTCATTCAACAAAATATGATGATATAAACGTATAAAATTAGAACGTCATTTGTGAGCTATGGAAGATAAAACTTTATTGAAAGAGGGTAGATAACACGTCCTGCGTCTGCTGCAGCCTTGAGGACTCGTGACGTACTACAGGATAAGTTAGGAATACTGGCTCAACGTCATAGACGTCATGTCAGCACCACGGTGTCAGATTGACCTGTATGACGAAGTCTGGCCTGTAAGTTAAAAGTTAACTTCTGGTCCTTTTGATGAAACACTTGGCCATTTGGTACTCTGCAATATATATTTTTCTACTTTTTATATCAAACATTCTTGATTTTCATTTCTAAGAACTGTGCATGCTTGACCACACAGGACGTCGGCGCTGCTCTACTAAATGTGTTACCAGAATATATTCATATTAGATATGCGAGTCGGGCTGTTTCACATGCATTCACTTTGTCTACATATTTTTCTTTATTGACGTTTTAACTCCTTTAGTTGATGGACAAGGACAGATATGAAGCACTGATTTACTGCGTATATTGAAAAAATGACCACCAGCATCAAACCACATGTATGTCCTTGTACTAGGGATGAGCTGGATACTCGGATAAATCATTTTTGACGAATACGAGCATGAAACGAGTAAAACTCGTAAATATAGGTAATCGTGCTGAAGGAAAATCCTCACTGGGTAACTGACTGTCTTCCCGCTCTGTGATTGGCCAGTCACATAGAACGCCCGCCCCTCCCTACACACAAAACTCTGCAGCCGGGAGCTCAGTACGGCCCATGCGTCCACGCACACACACAGACAGTAACGGTGTCAGTACAGGATCGGATCGGGGTCCTTCGACTGCCGATGACGTCAAAGTGGTTGATTGGCTGAACATGAAGCTTACGGAAGTGACGTTATCACGTTATGATTTTGATTGGTCAGAACAAATTTGCGGTTGTAGTCTTAGCGGTTGTAGTCCTGTAGTCCAAAAATCAACACTTTTTAGAGAAAATATGTTTGAATTTCTAAAGGAAATGTAAAATGTAAGCAAATGATAAATGGTGACCCTCAAAAGCTCTTGATGTTGATGAAATGGGGCAAAATAAAATATAAGAACTTTATTGAAAGACACCAAGCCACTGAGCATTAGGCAGGCACCATCCCTTCACGTCTTTAAGTCTCGTTTAAAGACTCATTTTTATTTGATTGTGTTTTAGCGCTAGGGTTCTTTGAATTGCCCTGACATTATGGTTTTAATTCTTCTTCTTTTTAACCCAGATGCTTGATTTCTTTTTGTCCACCATTTGTTTTTGATTGATTAGTCTTATTCCATTATCTCTCTTTATTTGTAATAGTGTTTGCTTGATATTTTATGATTTTATGTTTTTATCTTGCTTTTATGCCCATGTACTGGGAATGTTTTTCTTATGATGATGCTGTTCAGCACCTTGGGCTTCCGATAACGTTGTGGAAGGTGCTCTACAAATAAAATTTGATTGATTGATTGCTTGACCAAGCAATATTTTGAGTCAAAGAATGTATTTAGATAAGAACTAAGGAAATATACAGACGAACTCCACATTAATACAAACAGATATGGCTTCACATATAAGAACTGTTCTAATTTTTGTCAGTCTGATGTTGGTTTTATGCAGTTTCACATTCTTTACAAAACAAAGATAATATGGTGTTTTATTAGCAAATTACAATTATAAAGAAAACATTCAGGTGTTCACAAACAAGAATTTATTAACAAAACTGCTGATGTCATTCCCAAATGTGTGTGTGAAAGCCGAGTAGATTTGCTGTCATGTGGCGTCATCGGCAGTCGAAGGACCCCGAGCGGATCCTGCACCCGAGCAGATCCTGTACCGACAGCGGATCTCTCTGTGCTTGCTTCACTGTTGCTCACGTTTCTTCAGTACTCTCTAGGTTTTCCTCAGCTCACCTCTTTTTAAAGTTACCTTAAAGTTATTTAAAGTGACTTTTTTCGTAACGTACATGGTGCATTTGACAAGACAGAGCTGACGTGCTGCGTCGGTCACTGCCTCCGCTCCGGTCGGGTTTTTAAAAATTTTTTAACTCCCTCTCTCTCCCTCTCTATCTCTCACACACACACCTTAATCAACATTGTTTTGTTTAACTTTGTGTGGGAAAATGCCAACAATGTTAAGAAAAATATCAGTTTAATCAAATTAAAATAAAAAATATATGAAAAGTTGTGTCTGGTTCTAGTATTTCATATTTCCTAGTTCCTACTGCATGAGTTCAGATGTATTAATTCATGCACTTAAATATTAATGTTCTGATTTTATTGAAACACTTGTTCTGTAATAGTTTCTTTACTATTGTGATCAAAAATATTTAATTTCAATTCTGAGGCTGCTCTGCAAATAGTTTTCAAATAAACAATACACATAGCAACTTCTGATCGTTCCATATGGCCCGGATGTAGGCATGGGCAAGGAGGGGCAATGCCCCCCTAAAAATAGTGACCCCCCCCCACCCCCGAAAAAATGCGATGACGTGTAGAAATCCTAAATTTCAAAAGATTTGATGAAAAAGGGTCAGAATGCTCTTCTTTCTCTCTCTCTCTCTCTCTCTCTCTCTCTCTCTCTCTCTCTTTCTCTCTCTCTCTCTCTCTCTCTCTCTCTCTCTCCCTCATTCAACATAGCTACTGATTGGTAGATGCATAGGGAGGGTGTGGCCAGCCACTGCACTTGATTCTCTGTTGTGTCACTCGCCTCACACGCTCTCCCAGACAGTCAGCAGCAGAACAGAGACACACCGTTGTTATCTGAGCTCAGCCGCTGGTTGAAGTTCTCTTCTGCTGTCGGTCACTGAAATGATTTGGTTACTTTTCTCAAGGTTTTAGTTTGCCTCGTTCTTTTCTTTCATTTGTTTTTTAAGTGAACCGAGTCAACATGCGCAGGTTTCTGGTTTCTAAACCTAGCTACAGTGCTAAGGCACTAGCGGCAGAAACCGGCTCGTCAGCTGCTGCTTCTCAACTCGCCACAACCCCCGTGTTCAGGGCAGTACTGGAACAACCAGTTGCACAAGCGCCGCAGCCCCTCCTGCTGTCCCCGTCGCTACCAACCCAGCCGTCGCCGTGGGTGACACAGGCCTGAACAGTAGCGCACCGTCCCAACCCACCGCTCTTGTTTTCCCCAAGTGCCATTTTGGGAAGAACATGTGCTCATTTTGCCCCGCCTGATATCGTGAGAGACCATGGCTGGAATATTCAGTATAGCTGGATGCGTTCTTTTGTTTCCCATGTCGTAAGTTTGGGGGGAACAATGATAGGGATTTGGCTTTCACAGAACAAGGATTTAATAATTGGAAAACAGCACTGGAAGGACAAGGGATTCACAAAGCATGCATCAAGTCAATGCCACATAAAAAATGAAAAAGCTGGTCTGAAATGTCCCAAAGAGTGGCCACAGGGTAAACAATAAGTAATTTAATAAGTCCCACACAAATAAAATAAAAAAACAGATACTACATTTAAACTATTGGAGAAGTAGTTCAGTTCCTAGCAGTAAATGAACTAGTGTGGACAGCTCCAGTGGTGATGACTTCTCTGTAGGACTGTTCTTAACAATGGTCGACTACACACTGGCCAAAGACTCCAAATTTAATTAAATAAACAAACATCCCAGAAAATGCTAAATACACCTCTCACAACATACAAAACGCATTATAGCAACACTGGCAAACATGGTATTAAAACAGATCAAAGATAATTATGACAAAGCAGATGATGCTGGTTTAGCATTAAAAGTGATGGAACTAGGGACAGATGTGGAGAATCGGTCAGTCATGGTTAGATTTGTCTGTAACGGCATTCCAGAGGAACGCCTAGCTGGCTCGCCAAATGTAATGATCTGAAGTTGTATTTTTATACACTGTAATTAGATCTAAGTGATTAATCAGAAGTGGTTGTTTTTATCATCAGGGAGTTTACTCAGACACTCTGTATTGACTGAGAGACAAGAAAAGAGAGAGTTGGGATCGTTTAAGAATCTTTAATTTCTATAATTATAAATTCTTACAATCTACCAGGACTATCTCAATGATGAATGCATATGGATTTGGATGTTTCGTGTTGGTGTGTGTGTGTGTGTGTGTGTTGTTCAGAATCTCTAGGCTGACATAGCGAATCTGGTTGTTATGACTAGGCTACCACGAGGCTTCAGAAGCTGATGACATGAGCCGCCATTTTGCCGTATTTACGTACCCAGTGGAGCCTCCCGTGTAGATCAGGAATTGCCAGGTCCTCGGACCTTCAGCGATACTGGAGCTGGTTGAAACAGCGGTCACAGCACACAACGCCCGTCTGAAGGGTTGACTCAGGTAGCATCGGCAGGCGTCAACAAGTTCACTCTTATTTTGATGGAACGTCGTCTTGTTGGTTCAAACAACGGAAATTTCCAGCTTGACAGTTCTCAGCTTAAAGTAGAAAGTACAGCTGGCCAGCCTGTAACTTTCTTAATGATGACGATGGAAATCCTTAGAACCTCCACATGAACGGAACTGAGGTTAACATGGAACTGAATATAAAATGGCGTTGTCTTGTTTTATATCCCCTAATTGTTTACAAATCTTAGTAACCGGATTGGACGACTTTCATTAAACAACCCAGATTCTGCCCTATGACAGACGAAAGTTCTGATTGGTTGAAAACAATGTGTCATGCGTTTCCATGGTAATGTAGCTCAGTTTGTCTTGTGCAGTCCTGTTTATTCATTAAACACATAACTCATGACAGATCATTCACCTGATTATTAATGATCAACATATGCTCTGATTAGCTTTATCACGAATAAAGTACTTTAATTAAAGGAAAGCGTTCTTCTTCTCTTCTTCTGTCTCTTCTCCTGGAATGTAAACATACTGAACCAAGCGTCCGACCTTGGTGATGGTACTGTGTGAAGGGGCAGCTGTTAAGGGCAGACCATTATAAGATTCATAACGCTACATCGGTCTGCTTGACCTCAGTCAGTTAAATGATGAATTCATTATCATCCAAACCCTTGAGCATCTCTCTGACTCAGGCTATGGTGCAGCTGAAATGATCAGTCAGTGCTGTGATGGAGCTTCTGTCATGAGTGGGCTCAGGGGTGGGGTTCAGGCCTCACTGCAGAAGAAGGTGGGGAAGGATATTCCCTACATCCACTGCTACAGCTGCCAGCTGCACTTGGCAGTGGTCCATGCAATGCAGGCAGAGCCATGTGCAAAAACCTCTTTTGATCTTTCAGGATCTCTACACTCATTTTTCCACCGTCATGTTTCACAGAACTATGACGTTCCCTCCCTGAAACGACTGTTGGAGATCAGGTGGACAAGCCACCATGATGTGACCAAGTGCCTTGTGGAGAATCAGGATACTATTATGAGTATCCTGTCAGAGGAAACAGAGGAAAGAGCTGCTGCTGCTGATATCTGTACAGAGGCATCAGGACTGCTGATGATGGTAGGGGGATGCAATTTCTTTGAAATAGGAAAATTCCTCCTAAAGGTTCTGGGTTCCTTGAAGTCTGCAAATTCTATGCTGCAGTCTCACTCTGTTGACCTGTGCTGTGCTTCAGAACAGAAGTAGTCAGTGCATCTCTGCAGGCTTTGAGGCAGATGAGAGAGGAGGAAAGTAAGGCATTAACCAGCACACCTGCACCAGCTGCTAAAAGACAAAATAACAAGCTCACTGCTATCAGGTAGTGTTGTAATGTCCACTGTGGGCCACGCAGAAGACTCCACAACTCCTAGCCAGAATCTGAAGAGAGCTCTTCAACATTTTGGACATAGTCGTTGTAGAGATGGAGACAAGATTCTCCAAAAGCAATCTTGATCTCATGAAAGCAGTTAACTGCCTTCAACCTCAGTCTCCCTCTCCTCTGGATGCTGACGAGTTAAGTCCTCTGCAGAAAATGACAGGAAGTGACAAACTTTCCATTAAGATTCTTGTTGCAAAACTAATGTTGGAGAAAGAATTCAAAAAGACTGATGATGATAACAGTGTAGAGTTTGTAGACCTCTCCACTGTTTGCAAATATCTACACGGGTATAAGAACGTCTTTCCTCAGCTCCATCGCATGTATGTCACCTCCCTTGTGATTGGAATATCAGCAGCATCATGCGATAGCTCTTTCCCCTCATTGTCTTGTGTTCTTACCCCGTTACGCCGTACTACACTACACGAGAGACAAAGAAATGTAGTCAATCTAGCTCACGAGAAGGCCATAACAGGCCTGGATATGGATGATTTGTCGGGACTTTTGCACAGAAAAGCAGACGGCTGATGCTGTAATGACTGATAAAAGCCATAAAGAAATAAAAACAACAACAATAATATATATATATATATATATATATATATATATATATATATATATATATATATATTTATATATATATCGTAAATCCTCCAATATTAGCCTGTATTTAATTAACTGCCGGGTATCATATTTTGGCCGGTGCCGGAGTCGGCGGAGGTGAATAATGGCCGTTTTTTTATTGTGGCCGGGTGGAATGTGGTAACAATCAAGTACGGGGGGCGGTTGTGTCATCCGTCTCACTTTTGATTTGCCAGTGATAGACCGCGAGGGTAACTTTAACCGTGCAGAGACGAAGAGGAGGCGAAAATTTGATATCAAGTTCAAAGAGAACGTCGCTGCATGCTTGCTTAGTATGAGGATTGCTGTATAGTCACTGACACTCGTCAGTGACTTGATGCAATTTGCTGGGTTCCTTATATAGGAAACATTATTTCTGATTGGCTTAATGAACTGTGAATTGGAATTTTTATTATGTGAAGTGCCTTGAGACGACTCTTGTCGTGATTTGGCGCTATATAAATAAACTTGAATTGAAATTGAATTGAATTGATTATGCTGCAGATCACTCTGGGGAGCAGTAGCAGGGGTTGTATGAACTAGTCACTAGTCAACTTCGCCACTCTAGAGTGACTTTTTATGCCTGTCATCGACTAGTCGCTGTCATGTGATAATGACCGGCAAGATGCAGTCCACAGAAAAGACAGCAGCCTGCTGTCAGCAGGTGACAGGTGATGCGTCCTGATCCACAGCAGCGAAAAGCATCAGGCACAAATAAAAGAATAAAAGACATAAAACATAAAAGGAAATGAGCCGACATGAATGATCGTGTGTTAAATTAGTTTTTGAGGTGGCGACACCTGATTTGATAATGTTACTGTGGCCGTGCTCAGGACGCAGATGTCTGGAGCGCGTCAACGATCAGAGCTTTGCATGCGCAAGCTGGTTAAGGCTAGGGTGGGGGTGAGGGGAAGGTTAAATTGCAAGAGGGTAAAGGTCACAATTTGGTTAAATGTCCGTTTTACGGCGGGCGTCAGTACCGACGCTCTGGCACAGCGCGTTGCCTCCCGTGGCCGGCAAGCAGCGAGCACTCGGCTGTTTTTGCGGTCGGTAGATCTTTTAGAACTGCAGTTCAAAGGTAACTCATGAGGTGAATATATATGAACCCAGGTAGCAGTTTCTCTTTAGGATTGAGAGGAGATGCAGGAAGATAATAAACAGGCAGGACAGAAAAATAGTCAAATAAAAGCACATTAGTTTTTGTACCTGCTGGTTGCAACAAACAGACACCATTGAAGGGAATCAGAAGTGAAGAACAGAAAATGAAATAATTATTTTAATGTTTAGAGCAGCAGGAACTCTGAGAGGCTGCAGGCGCATCAGTGAGTTTGCGGCCGCTGCGCAGGGGGAGGGGGGAGATGGCTGAAGCAGAAACTACCGTTGTTAAAAGAAATGTGTTTAACTTTGAAAATGTGGGCGCTATTTTAATTGTCAAAAACTCCAGCGAACCATTAGTTCATTTTGCTCAAATAGAAATTGAGGCCTGCCTCTAATACTGGCCCTCCTTCCAATAAAGGCCTGGAGCTTGATGAGCTTGAGTCAAATACAGGCCCGGGCCTGTATTAGAGGATTTACAGTAAGTAAAATAAAAAATAAAATTAAAAATGAAAGGATAGACCGATAGGATAGATAAAATATATTCAAGACATAAAAAAGATAAAAACATTTAAAAATTTAAAAATGAAAAGAGAGAGAGAGAGAGAGAGAGAGAGAGAGAGAGAGAGAGAGAGAGAGAGAGAGAGAGAGAGAGAGAGAGAGAGAGAGAGAGAGAGAGAGAGAGAGAGAGAGAGAGAGAGAGAGAGAGAGAGAGAGAGAGAGAGAGAGAGAGAGAGAGAGAGAGAGAGAGAGAGAGAGAGAGAGAGAGAGAGAGAGAGAGAGAGAGAGAGAGAGAGAGAGATGAATGCAGCCCCAATAGGGAAGAAGCTGTCCCATTTGTGCCGGTCCCAAGCCCGGGTAACTACAGAGGGTAAAGGAATGGATCAAAGGAAAAGATAGATATATGGATAGAAGAACCGTAATGATGACAGCATAGTTTTCTATGCTTTTTAGGGATTTGGGGGCGTGCGACACCCGAAAAATTATTTCGTGTTATTTGTGTGTGTGTGTGTGTGTGTGCGTGTGTGACCAAATGTACTCTTTTTCAGAGTACTTTCTACTCTATTTGAGTAAAATGTACTCACCTTGACTAATATTAACACTGCAGATTTTGCTGTATATGTTTGATTTTAATATCAATTTGAAACATTATCATTTTCAGCTTAATGTTATAAAATGTAGGAATGCAATCATTTGTTATTCTGTGTGTGCTCCAGAACCTTAACTTTCAATCCTGTGTTATACAACTCTTTTGCTTTGTTTACACACTTCTATGTACCTGACACACACACACACACACACACACACACACACACACACACACACACACACACACACACACACACACACTCTGTGGCTTTGATGAGGCTTGCTGTGTCTGGATGACCTCAGATGTTCTGAAGCAGGCTCAAGTGATGCAGAAAGATAAGATCATGCTCTGTAGAGTGGACTAAATGTCCATCAGGTGTCATTTCACAGCTTTTGTAATAAAATGTGTGCCTCGAGGATTTTAATTTGACATAAGGAACTCACAATCATAAGGGTTTTTACTGATGAGTGTCATTAGAGCATTTATTCGTTTGTTTCAGTCTTCCAGATTTTATGTTCCACTTTAATTTTAACCAGAATGATTTTAGTTTTCTTTTGAAACAGCCCTGAAAACGCTGTTCTGTCAAGTTGAAGACTGATTTTCCCAAGTTAGTTTCCTGATTTTTTTCTGCGGCTAGAAGCAGAAATGTTAGTTTTGCAGAAGCTGTTTGAATTTTCTGCAAAACAAATAAAGTCAAGAACTGTTTATTTTCCACTGCAATGATATCCCGCAAAGTTCCGTCACATAAATGTTCTTTTTCGCATTTGACTCTCTGGGGGTTAGCTATGCTTTCATCAGCTACTGACATTTTGGACGATCACATCTCAGGGAGAAGAGAAAAGGAGCTAACCGTGTTTGATTTCATATTTTTATTGGTTTTTCTTTGACTTCATTGCAAAAATTGGCACTGACAATAAATAATGCATTCACAATAAAAAATAATCCAGATTGCAAGAAAACATTCAAGTGTACTTAGCCTTCATAAAGTCTACAGTCGCATGTAAACAGCATGTGGAGCTCACATCGCACCTCCTGAGTCTCTGGGAAAGGCAGGACGTCAAAGCACGGATTTTACGCATCAATGCGCGAGTCTCACAAAGCCACGTCACACACGGGCTCTGACTGACAGAGAAAGCTCACATTCTTTAATGTCGCGCGGGCAGTGTCCCTGGAAACGGTGCGCGCGTGCGCTGCAGCGGTCCTTGGCACCTCCGAACGTCCCACAGTGAGTGTGAGCGCACGCGGCTGCGCTGGACGCGTCTCAAAGTGACGCACCAGGCTCCTTCCTCCGGTAACAATAACTTCAGCAGCGTCTGCTCCCCGGGCACCTCTAACTGATCACACACCTCTCCTTGTCCTTGCCCTGCCCGCCTCCTATGGCCTTCTCTTTAATGTACATGAGGTCGCTGTGCACGCTGGGTCTCCGCGCGCACGGCGTGACCACCCCGTACGCCTCCCCGATGTCCTTCATCTTCTTGTTTTTCAGGGACTTCCTGTGCAGCATGTCGCAATACTGCACGGACACTTTTCTGTGCAGGTCGGGACTCATCTCGTGAGGTAGTTTGGCCAAAGTAAAAAGAGTCTGAAACATCTTGTCTACGTTCTCGTTGCGCTTGGCGGAGATCTCGAAGTAGGCGCACTTGTCGTCTCCGGCCACCAGCTGCTCGATCTCCTCCTGCTGCACCTCCCGGTGGAACTCCCGGTCACCCTTGTTCCCGCAGATCACCAAAGGCACGTCGATGTTCTCTTTGATTTTGTTTTTCAGGCACGACTTGGTCTCGTAGATCTGCCGCTTGAGCCGCTGCACCTCCTGGAAGGACTCGCGGTTGTCCAAGCTGAAGACCAGGATGAAGACATCACCTGGGGGGAGACAAGAGGAGAGATGGTTAACTTTCTGACCTGCGCGCGGTCGCTGTGCACAGGTGCATCTCGTGACTGATGCGCGCTGCAGCCGTGCGCTACAGACGCACAGCATTCGCAGAGTAAAACATGAATTTGCGCATAAACGGTGGCATTACGCACAGCCTGACTCTGCAGCACTGTTTTCATCTCCTAAAACCAATAGAGCCCAGAAGTGGTGCGTACCTGTGAGGATGGAGAGTCTCCTCATGGCGGGGAAGGGATGGTTCCCAGAAGTGTCCAGTATGTCCAGCTGGTAAACTTCCCCCTTGATGCTATACAGTTTCCTGTGAAAGTCCTCGATGGTCGGGGTGTACTGCTCCTCGAACCTCCCATTCAGGAACCGAGACACGATGGCCGTTTTCCCTACTTTAGTGGAGCCCAGAATCACCATCCTGTAGCAGTTCTTGGCCGGGATGTCATACTCGCTCTCGGGCGGAGACATTTTCTTGATCATGTTTGAGTTGTTTCCGAGCGCGCGGACTGGTCGTGTCTCCGTGCGTAAAGGAGGAGAGGTCGGTACGATGCTGTTTGCTGATCTGCAGCGCGGTTCTGTCTGGATTTCGCCTTGGAGCCGAGTTTTTAAGCACGCGCGTTGGACCCCTCCCACCTCTTCGTCCGCGTCACAGCTCGGTGAGCAGGAACACGGAACCCGCAGCTCGGTGAAGGCAGAGAGAAGCGGACCGAACTCCCTCTGGTGCGTCAGTCCTTCATTTCCAATGAAGACGAAAGGAGAACGCCAGGAATCAGCATCCATAAACACACACAGCGGATCCGAATACGCTGCAGCGGATGTTCCTGAGAAACCAGAGCGTAAAAACTGCGTAAAAACTAAATAACAGCTTCCAAAGAAGTGCCATCCAGCTACATACGCGTTTATTCAGGGTGGAAGTTACGGAGCTGCGCCTGGAAACTAATACACACTAACAAACCGCGTTCTTCAAAAAATAATGGTAAAAACGAATATTTAGAATAAAATCCTAATATAGGAGAAAAAAAAAACAATAAATATTTGGTATGAAATCCAACCAAGTCTGAATATTTAGAATGATGTCTAATCATAAAATATACATTTAAACCCATAAATTATCCAGAATATTCCAAGTATTTAGAATCAAATCTCATGAAAATATGCACCTGCAAAAACCTGATATTCAAACTAAATTGTATGAATGACCAAACATTTACATTCAACTTCAAATGCATAAACTGATATAAACTTTTGATTCAGCCTTCAATATAAAATATTACATCTAAATATTTTTGAATTAAACCCAAATCAGTCAAGTTTAACCTAAATATTTAAAATCAAATGTGTAAAGTAACATTTATGTGCAGAAACATAAATATGAAATCCAGTTATTGTTTTCAAATATGTATCATTTGCAAATCTACAAAGTCGGATTCATGTGAAGTGGAAGATCCCTGCTTCAGAGTGAAGAGACTCCCTATCTAACGCTTCAGAGTCCCATTATTAGTGGGACTCTGTTTAATCATAGATTATTTATCAGCGTGCCGGCCCAGGAGCATCCAAACAGCAACATTGATTAATGATCCATGGTGAACAGATCAAAGAGGACTGGAGATGTATCTATGGCCAGGTGCTTTCCTCACACACTCACCTCACCTTAGCTACATATTCTGTTTATATCAGATTCCAATAGTTAAACACTGATGGTAGGATCAAATATTCCAAAACATTAAACACAATTCCCTAATTTGCTAAATAAGCATAAATGTGACTTTAAAAAGGTTCGTATTTTATTGCCATACGTGTGAAAACCTGCAGCTGGTGTTTGATTGAGGTATTATTTTACAATCAGCCTCCTTAAGAGTCTAGTTTTCAAAAATGACAAAACAGCTGATTGATTTTTCCTTCAGACTGAAGGAAAAATCAATCAATCAATTAATCAATCATTTAAACATACAAACAAACATCCAGCAAACTATTCATCAGAGCGCAATAATAAAAGCTGCAGCCAGGTCGGGGACTCGGCCTGAGTTTGTTTGCTGACTCACTTATTGATTTATTCTTCCACTGAGACCCGAGCAGCTGCTTGGTGTGACAGGAGGAAACAGAACAGGCTGCAGTTCTCTAATCCACCAGAAGGGGTCACTCTGCTTCGAGTTTATCCCTGGAAGGCCAGACTCTGAGTCAGACAGGTTTGGGGTCCAGCACCCATGAGAGCTGTGAGTTTGCTTCAGAGCCAGTTTCAAACATCATACTCAGATGCTAGATGCAGCACTCTTCATTAAAGTTATTTATTTATTTATTTACGCTCCGCTGCAGCATTAAATAATGTTCTAATGTTCTGTTTTATTCAGTAGGCGGACGGAGGATAAAACAACAACTCAGATATTACCACGCAGGTTAACAGAACGAACCTAGAACCTGTCCATTGTGGTGACTGACTAAAGGAAATACTAATGAGAATAATGATGAATTGAATGTGCTTTATCTTCCCCTCTACCTGAGCAGTAGAGAGGAATGTTTGTGATGTGTTTTCTTAGGGGAGGACAGCTCAGGAGGTAGAGCGGGGTTGTCCAGTAATTAGGAGGTTGCAGGTTCGATCCCGGCTCCAATCAGAGAATGCTGCTGTTGTGTCCCTGCGACACTCAACCCACCTTGCCCTCTGGCAGTGGTCGGAGGGACCGGCGGCGTCAGCGCTCGGCAAGCCCCCATCCCCGTCCGTGCACCCCAGGGCAGCCGCAGCCACGCCATAGCTCACCCCCACCAGCATGTAAATGGGTGAAAGCGCCTTGGGGTGTTGTACAACCCTAAGTTCTAATAGTTCTATGGTCTTTAACCTCGTCAACGTTCATAAAACTCCTTGCTTAAAATCCCTCTCACTTAAAGAGGTGTCAGAAGTTTCATTCCTGACATGTTCTTCCAGAATGAGTCGTTTCAGTAGCGTGACCAGCCAGTTTCTCATGAACAACGAAGACTGAAGCGGAGTTCGCTGCGACTCTAAATGACTTGGACACGTCTTTAAATCCACAACAAGGAGAAACACTAAAATTCTTTCTGCTAAAGAAAGATGTTTGCGCTGTCGCCAGTCGCCGTTTTTGACTACAGCGTCTTGCGGTACAGTCGGTATTTCTGCATTTTCCTGATTGGTTAATTTTGAGCTGGCTAGTCCCGCCCCTCGTATGCCTCTCTGGCTGTCAGTAACCAGACTAGCTCTCTGTGTAGAATTAAACAGAGGACGAGTCTGGCTGGCCAGGATGCTGTTTTAGGGCTCTCTTACTTTAAGAAAACAAGCTGGAGCTTGCCACGCCCACCCGACCCCTGCTCAAGCTACTATAAGCTGAGAAGCTCAAATGTCCAAGAGGGACTCAGAGTAGAGCTGTTGCTCCTCCAGCAGCAGCTCTCTCGTTCACGTGAGAGGTGGTTCTAGGCTATCATCCCCGTTTGTGACATCACAAACAGGGACTTTTTAAAACTATTTCACATAATTAATAAAACCAAACACTTACAGAAAATGGATGGACTGGTTTATTTTATGTTTGGAGTGTTTACAGAGGCAGTGACGCTGACAGCAGCACAAAAAGGTTCAGAAGATGTGTTGTGTATCCAAAAATGAAATAAATAGTTGCGTTTGTGAATAAATGGCAATACTTTTGTGTGAATAAAGTTTGGATCAGTGTTATGAAAACGTTTTCTCAGTTTTAATGCTAATATCTTCAGATTCCATCCATCCATTTTCAGCCGCTTATCAGGAGTCAGGTCGCGGGGGCAGTAGCCTAAGCCGAGACGCCCAGACTTCTCTCTCCCCAGCCACTTGGGCCAGCTCCTCCGGGGGAATCCCAAGGCGTTCCCTGGCCAGGTGAGAGACATAGTCCCTCCACCGTGTCCTGGGTCTCCCTTTAGGTCTCCTCCCGGTTGGACGTGACCAGAAAATCACACCAGGGAGGCATCCTGACCAGATGCCCGAGCCACCTCAACTGGCTCCTCTCGATGTGGAGGAGCAGCGGGTCTACTCCAAGCCCCTCCCAGATGACCAACCTTCTCACCCTATCTCTAAGGGAGAGCCCAGCCACTCTTCGGAGAAAACAAATTTCAGCAGCTTGTATCCACAATCTCGTTCTTTCGGTCACTACCCAAGGCTCATGATCGTAGGTGAGGGTAGGAACGTGGATCGACCGTTAAATTGAGAGCTTTGCCCTCGGGCCCAGCTCTCTCTTCATCACGACAAACCGGTACAACGCCCACATCACTGCAGGTGCAGCACCAATCCGCCTATCGATCTCACGCTCCATCTTTCCCTCACTGGTGAACAAGACCCCGAGATACCTAAACTTCTCCACTTGGGGCAGGACCTCATCCCTGACCTGGAGAAGGCATTCTACCCTTCTTCAGTTTTATGGGGGTAATTCAGTTATTTCAGCCAAGGTCATTCTAAACAGCTTCAGGTTCACTTTCTAACTGGTTGGTTTTTGGTTCTTGTTTTGATTTAATTCTCTTTCCGGCAACTGTAATGTTCTTGTTTCATTTACAAATTAAACCACATCGCCTACATCTACCTGCCTCAGGATAGTTTGTCTGCATTCAGATTCTCCACCGACCAATGTTCACGTGGAGATAAAACATCAATGTGCTTTATTTTATAAATCCCAAACCTCTCTGGAACCAGGTGGGGTTCTGTTTTCTGCGTAAGGGTTTTTGCACCTTTGCAGTCTGGATTAACCTGATCCATTTCCCACTTTGGTTCAGTTTGTTCACACAAGTGTGAACTCAGTTATCACATCAGGATGCAGCAGTGGCACTCCCAAGAGGGGCCAAGGGGGCTATGACCACCCCTAGAAAATTGTTTGCCACCCCACTGGCCCCCTCAGAGAAGACTACCTCCCCTCACCCACCCTAATCAATTACATTCATGGTCATGCAGGCATACATTTGTTTTCTCAAATTTAGAAATACACTTTCAAGCCAATAAATATAGATATTTTAATAAAATTAGAATAAAAATTATCTAATGAATATGCCATCACAGAGGCTAATCTTTTAGTGGATTTTGTGGCTTTTTTGTTGAGACAGTAAATGAAACTGTTTATATATTTCTAAAACGATTAAATGTGAAACAATTACCCAAAATAACAGATTTTTTTCCAGAAATGCTTGTGTTTTTTAAGTGTGGGGTAAATGTGTTAGGCCTTTTGTTTGGTAAGGAGAAACGATGAAGGAGCAGCGCTATGCACAGCTGCAGGCTGAACTCTACCACAGTGACCCATGTGGTGTGGCACCCCACCCCAAAACTATCCCTGGCCTCATCAACATGAGACGGCCTTACCACCCGTCCCCGGCATAAATGATGAAGGTGATGATCTTTCCTTAAACGAAGGTTTATGTTTTCAGTAGAATAAAATTATTTTCATGTTGCCACCATCGACATACATATATGGACAATGGGTTTCCATAGACTCCAATAATACGTTTTTGTACTAAAATGGGAGGTGGCCACCACCGCCATTTTGACCGTGTCACAGGTTCCGTCAAGACAATTCCACAAAAGGGAAGAGAGGAGGAGCTGAGGGTGGGGCTGTAAGGCTGGGATCAACTGACGACGCCCGGTCGAACTAGCTACAAGCTAACCTGAAGCTAACCCGAAGCTAATGCGGAGGTGGGAGCTAAGCTAACGGAGGTAGCAACCTAGCTACAACCGGAGTTAACTGTGTACAACACCAGAGCTTCTGAGTCAGAGATACGCCGGGCTGACCACTGGGGAGAACTGGGTGGAAAGGTTTCCATCCCAGAGCTCAACAAGCCGGCATGAAGTGGAGACTCCTTGGACGCTCTATTAGTGCAATTAATGCCACAGCAAGTCATTTTGTCCAACAATTGTACAAATAATATCCAAAAAAATAATACAGAGACTCAAAGTCCCGGAGCAGTTTCCAAGCCAGACCGAGGCTCTACTGAGGCCTTCCCACGGAGCTAGCTCTGTGGTCACGTGAGTCTGATGCTCATTAATTGTACAGAATTTTAGGCTTTTAATACACCTAAACAGAAGAGTGAGAAAAAAATTCACCCCCTCAGAGTTGTCATGAGTGTAAACTAGATCATTTAAACCAAAAACATGTTTTGGTACCAGGCTGTAAACATGTTTATTTCTGCTGTGAAATTGGTATTTTTAACATGGGAGTCAATGAGGATTTGCTCGCTTCTGACACCAGCCCCCTAGTGGATGAGGGTGGAACTGCAATTTTTTGTACTTCTGGATTGAGACCAATTTCTGAGGCGCATTGTGGGGGCTTGGTTGCCACACAAAAACCTGCCTGCTGGATGCATCATGCCTCTTGTTGCTGACAATTGAGTCAGTCTCATCCAGAAAAAAATCTGCAGCATCAAGAAAGGTCAGACTTTTTAAAAATCAAGCAGAAAAGGCCTGAGGTGAAAGTGATTTCTACTCTCCAGTACTTATTTATAATTATATAGAATAAAAGCAATCCTCCATTAAAGGTTCTATTATGAAAGAGGGACAATTACCTTAAAAGCTTACGTCTAAATGACATCGTTATAAAAACCCATTCCCATTGTTGTTTTGAACCTGCTGAGCTTTCACATAACAGCAGTGGATGGGGAAACGCAGTCATTTGCATTCCCTTTAGCCAATTATCTGTAAGTTTGGAACAGAAACCCAGGCAGAAGCAGCTCTCGCCTTTTACAGCCAAGCGGTGAGTCAGCTTTCAGTCTGGACGCCTCAAGAGCGATGCACACATCCTGATTCTCCGAATCTCTATCAGCTCTGATAAGCAGGACACGTACGATGCACAGTAAACACATAGCCCCACCAACGTTCTGATGCTTGCTTATCTGCTCTCATGAAGTGGGTTTAAGTTGTTTTGACTGTCTGACCCACCAGCAGAAATTGCAAATCTATGAGTTTGGAAACAAAGGTCGTAATGATGGCATATGACTCCCAGGTTTCGCACGGAAAAGGTGAACTCTGGCTGGGGAGAGCTCGTTTTTTGGGCCTTTAAAGGGGACATATCCCACCTCCTCATGTAATAGCCCCATGGTCAATACAAAACCCCGAAACCCTCTCACGTAAAGCAACCTCAGCAGTTTTACTCTTGGCATTTTCAGCACTCTGCCACTATAAGGAAATCAAGCTGTTGCTGGCCCCGCCTACTTATGCCATGTTTGGCTGCTGTGAGGCGAGGAGCTCCAATATGCAGGAGGGGCTTGTAGTAGAGCTGCTGTTCCTCCATCATCGAGAGTTGGTGGTAGTGGGGGTGGTGTGTGTGTGTGTGTGTGTGTGTGTGTGTGTGTGTGGGAGGGGGGTCTACACTAATATTCCTTATTGTGATGTCACAATAAGAGACTTTTTCAAGCTGCTCATAGAGACACATGCTTCTGCAACCAAACGCTGACAGAAGACAGATGGATATACTTTATTTGTGTTTTGAGTGTTAAAACATATGTTTATAGATGCCTATGGAAACACAAAAAAGTGAGATCTGCACGTGTTAGACCAGGTCAACGGACCGTTTAAGAATCAGCTGAAGATCCTGAGCTGTCCACCCGGTCTGATGCATCATCTCCCCTTATGCATCCTGACCCAGATACCTGTGTTAACTTGATTTTCTGAGACATGACCCACTTTTATAAACTGTGTGTTGAGACACCCTCACAGCAAGAAACAACGTGTGTGTTATCCGTTTTATTCTTACAGGGGACACAGAAACAGAGCATAAAAGGGAAAAGAGACTAATAGATGCTCCAGACGAGGGTCATTGCCCAGGTCCACGTTGCCGTTATTGAGCTATTAGTTCCACCACAGCTGCATTAGAAGCAGAGAAAATGAAGGCAAGGTGCAAAATCATTTTCCATTTCTGTGAACATGAGAAATGAGGCAGAGGAAGCAGAAAATGCAAAAGAAAGTGAAACGTGCCAGAGAGAGCGGAAATGTGAGAAAAACACGTTACAAAAGAGGTGAAGTTTTATGTGATTTTAGTTTGCATGGTTCCGATAGAAAACATGGTTTACATCTGTGTGCTTCATTAACTAACACTAAACGTCTAAGGCCTGGAATATACTTGCTGTTTAACGACACATACGCATGTTTAAAATGGCTGTCACACGTAATTTGCGTTGAAGTGTTGGTGCGCGTCCCTCAAAATAAACGCAATGCATCCGAACGCTGCAATATGTGACTAACCACTAGGTGGAGTTGACTAAACGAGCGAGACACTCACCACGGTGACTCGGTCTCTGGTTTAGAGGTCTTTCACACCGTCTACAATACCATGCTGCCTTTTTTTCTGCTGTGATTTCAGAATAAACCACTGATCTCTTCTATTGACGCCATGTTTGTTTTGGTTTTACCCGCAAACCCAGCTCTTTTCCCAGTCTGAGTTCTCCGCTATGCCCCCTAGTGGAACACTCCAATGCAGCGCAGCAGCACGTAAGTTAACAAAGACGCAGCTTGCTGCTTGCACCAACGCTAGGTTAAAAAGTATGCATCTTCCAGCCCTAAGTACGCATTCATGGAAAGGATTTAAATGTTGACTCTCACTGGGCTTATCTTTTGTGGGTGAGAAACTACAAAGGATGTGTAGAAATGACCAAATATCTCAGAACAAAATTACGAGGGTTCATGATTTCATCGTGTCCACGGCCTCTAAATTGTGCTGCGACAGCCGGTTCCCCCAGCACTAGAGAAGCTTCATCCCCACCAGGACATTAACAAAAGAAGAGAGATGCGTTCTCAAAAATAGCAGTTGCACCAATGGAAGTACTCTCAGCTGGCAAGTGCAAATGAGACGATGTTGAAAAGGACTGGGAACCAAATTCAGGAGGAAGGGAACAGTGGCCAACACGTTTTTACAACAAGTCTGATGCCAACTAGTTCACTACTCTGCTTTTATTTGGTAACGATTGAGACCATTCACCTCTGTAGACACTAGATATTACAGGTAAGCATTTCCAGTGTATTAGACGGTGAAGGGCAGCTTTTACTCCCAACAGCGTGTCTGTCAGTTGTGTAGCGGTGGTGTGTTCATCTGATGCAATAAAAGAATGCCTGAAGGTTATTTATGAGGCACGATTAAGGTTAATGATATAGAAGCACTGACATTGAACAAAAACAAGTACAACAGTGTTGCTGCCGCTGATGAATCACTCAGAAAACTGTTGAATGTGATCCGTGTGAGTGTGGAGTAGCTCTGCTGAACGTTTCTTTGTGAGAATCTCTTTGATGAGATAATAAAAAGAATACCTCAGCTGCTTCAGTCTGAGAGTGAAAGGCTGAATATGCAGGTGATTTATAAAGAGCACATGTGACTGGTCTACAAAATAAAAGCTGGGCTTTTTTCCTTTGCTGACTTGAGTTTCAGGCTTGATGTGTTTCATGCTGAAAGTCTGAAAGGTCTGAGTGAATCTGAAAAGCTATTTCACTGAAAGCTCCACGAGCTTTTGTCTTTTCCCACCTTGAAATGTGAGCTGCGTCAGAAACAGGAGCAGCAGAGAACAAGCAGAGTTAGCTAGCTGCTAAGGCTTTGCAATAAGAATATTTTACAGGAAATGTTGTGGCATCCTGCCTCGATGCAGCCCATCAGATGAACACACACTACAGCTTTTATTTTGTTGCCTTCTGTTTGATGCAAACTTCCTCTGCTCCTCAGGACTAAACTCATGTAGATCCTTTGGCAGCGGAAGCTGGCAGATGGAGGGCAAAACACACTGGTCAACTATACTTCTACTTGAAATTGTGACCTTGGTCCAGTGCATGGTATTGTGTTTAGCTACAATTTTCTGATCACTTTCTCTCTCGCAATGTTTTGGGTTCTTTATAACCAACATCTAAATATGTCTAAACATCATTCTGAACATTCAAATAAAATCATTTCATCTGGAGCTTTCAGATAAAATGGAAGTGACTTGATATGAACATTTAAATCAGTGTTTCTCGACTCTGTCCTAAATGTTTTCTATGTTGCCGTTTCCAACAGCATTGTGTCTCTGCTGCCACACACCTGACTTAAATGAATGAGCGATTAACAGCCTTCTGCAGCAGTTTGTCATCTGAAGGAGGCAATGCAGATATGTGAACCAGGTGTGCTGTAGCAGAGACGTGGAAAGCATGAAGGACAGGGTTGAGAAACACTGATTTAAATGAAAACCAGTTCCTGGCGAGAAGAGAATGCTAAAAACTGAGTGCAAAAATGAGCAGGACAGTTAGTGAAATGTGCAAAACAAACAAAAAGAAACCAACAATAGTTGCTCAACAGTGAAGGAACACAAGTCAACCCAGTTTACCATTATTGACACGTTTTCACACACATGACAGAAAAACCTTTTGATAATGATGTGAACTGTTGAACCACTGATTTCAAGAACTTTGCAGGTTGTCGTGTAACCTTTGGAGTGATTATGTCATTTGATTAAAAAAAAATCTAATGATAAAAGGTCCTCATCGAGCATCATCATCATCATGACTTAAACCAAATGCGAGCCACTGTTCTTTTAAACAGGATCACATGAGCTGAGATTACCTTGGAGATCCCATGATTGCCTCCTGTAGTTATCCAGGTGATTATTTAACCAAGCTCGGACTTCTAATCAGCATGAATTATATACGTTAATTGATTTCTATGTCTAAGTGGACTTTCCATTGCTTGTGACTGCGCTTGATAAGTCCACAAACCTTCTGACCATGCATCAAAACCGCTGATGAGTTTTGGTCAGCTGGGCCGCATTTGGGCTGCCCACCCCCTCATAGGCGGGCTAAGCTGAAGTGGTTCGGAGAACTCTGTGTTGTCCTTCCTAAGTGCAACCATTTAGTAAACAAAAGCAGGCGTGAGCAGGGTTTCTTTTGGAGAACATGACATGAAACCAAGCCCCCACAATGCGGGTCTGAAATTGTAACCAATGCGGAAGTGATATAACTTGCAGTTCCACCCTCATCCACTAGGGGCTGGTGTCAGAAGCGAGCAAATCCTCATTGACTCCCATGTTAAAAATACCAATTTCACAGCAGAAATAAACATGTTTACAGCCTGGTACCAAAATATGTTTTTGGTTTAAATGATCTAGTTAACACTCATGACAACTCTTTTTTTCTCACTCTTCTGTTTTAGTGTATTAAAAGCCTAAAATTCGGTATAATTAATGAGCATCAGACCCACGTGTCCACAGAGCTAGCTCTGTGGAAAGGCCTCAGTAGCCTCAGTCTGAGCCTCGACCTCGCCTTAAAACTGTTCCGCTATTTTTAGTCTCTGAAATTAGACCATTAGTTGTAGTGTTTGTGCGTTCTTTTTGGATATTATTTGTGCAATTGTTGGACAAAATGACGTGCTGTGGCATTAATTGCACTAACAGAGCGTCCAAAGAGTCTCCACTTCATTTTTTCGGTAAGTAAATGTCACGAACTCCTCCAGCTGACTGCATTCCATTCATTCCTGCCACTAACGTGGCGACTGACGTCATCACGCCGACACTACTTAAGGAAGTGCCAGCGTTTCATTCATTGCTCAGTCATCGTTCTCACCAGACTTTGCATCGAGTCTCCAGGCTTACCAGCCCTCTAAACCCTCAAGCTACACCTACAGGAAATAACCACGCCGGTTATCTCCGTCTCTCCGCGTCTGGGCAACAGAACTCTCAGTCACGCTTCAGATCTGCCAACGAACCTGACAGGATGACTGAGCCCAAAGTTGACCCAGCGGAGTTCGCGCGTCTGCGTGCCGAAGTGGCTCAACAGCGCGCAACCTTGGATCAGCATATGGCAGAAATGAACCAGCTCCGCGCCACAGCTGATCGCCAAGCAACTAAGATCGAGTCGCTCACCGAGCTAGTACTCCAGCTGACCACCGCTCTGCAACGTCAGACCGCAGCTGTTCCTGACAGGATGGAACCACGCCTCAGCCTTCCAGAGAAGTGGGACGGAACCAGGGGAACCCCGGAGGGCATGTTGGCGACCCTGGCCATGACTTTCGAGTGCCAACCGGCACGTTACCCCACATCCTGCTCTCGTGTCGCCCTGCTGACCTCACTGCTGACAGGTCGAGCCGGTGAATGGGCGGCGGCTCTTTACAATCAGAAATCTCCTGCCTGCAATGACTATGAGACTTTTGTAAAGGAGATGAAAAAGACTTTTGTGCACCCCAGCAGCGAGGTCTCGGACGAGACGCGGCTGCTTCAGCTTCGCCAGGGCTCCCAGACGGCGGCTCAGTACACCTCTCGCTTCCGGACGACAGCAGCTCGGTTGAGGTGGGATGACGCCGCCCTAAAGGCCGTTTACCTGGAGGGACTGTCACCGAGAATCCGGGAGGGCATGATCGGGCACGAGGTCCCAACCTCCCTGGACCTGGCAGTGGATCTGGCTCTCCAACTGGACCGCTGCATCCTGAACCGGCCGAGCACCATGTCAGCCCCCGTACACACCAGGACGTCACCCCGCCGGCCGGCTCACCAACTGACGGAGGAGCCGATGCAGCTGGGACATCTTCCCCCTGAGGAACGGGCACGGCGCTACCAGGAGGGAAGATGCGCTTACTGTGGGGATTTGGGTCACCACCGTGGCACGTGCCCAAAACGACCGGGAAAAGGTCCCTCCGGGTCGGAGTAGGAGCTGTCCCACCCGGAGTCTCCACCTTTCCGGCTCCACACCTAACCACTCTCCCGGTCTCCCTCCACCTGGACCAAGGCCCGACCAGACTGGAGGCACTTTTAGACACTGGGGCTGCGGAGTGTTTTATCGATCACGGACTGGTTACTCGGCTCAAGATACCCCTCACCGCCCTCGACCGACCCATTCCCGTGACCTCTGTGGACGGCCGGCCCATCATGCCGTACCCGCTCACCCACCGAACTCAGGGTCTCCACATGACTATTGACCAACACCGGGAGACCCTCCACTTCCTGGTCATCCAGGCTCCGGCCACGCCACTCATCCTGGGTCATTCCTGGTTCTGCCGCCATGAGCCTCACATCTCCTCGTCCACCAGTAAAGTCCTGGCCTGGGGCACGGGTTGCCATAACCACCGGGACTCCCCTGCACCTCGGACCAGAGCAGCCACTCCCACAGACGTAGACCTGACGCTCATCCCTCCTCAATACCACGACCTCGCTCAGGTCTTCGCTAAAGAACCCACTACCAGGTTACCTCCTCACCGACCCTACGACCTGGAGATCAGGCTCCAGCCCGGCACCACCCCCCCTCGGGGTCGCCTGTTCTCCCTCTCTCTGGCGGAAACCCGGGCTATGGACAATTATATAACTGATGCCCTGCAGAAGGGATTCATCAGACCCTCAACATCCCCCGGGGCCGCGGGGTTTTTCTTTGTTAAGAAGAAGGAGGGGGATCTCCGGCCCTGCATAGACTATCGAGGGTTAAATAAAACAACGATCAGGGACCGTCACCCTCTCCCTCTCATCGGCACCGCTCTGGACGCCATCACACAAGCCGCAGTGTTCACTAAACTGGATCTGCGCAGCGCCTATAACCTCATCCGTATTAAGGAAGGTGAGGAGTGGAAGACCGCTTTTATCACGCCCACTGGCCACTATGAATATTTGGTGATGCCTTTTGGACTCTGCAACAGCCCCGCCGTCTTCCAGCGGTTCATTACAGATGTGCTGAGAGACATGTTGGGCCGCTGGGTCTTTGTCTATCTAGATGACATCCTCATCTACTCCCGCACGGCCGAAGAGCACATCTGTCATGTTCGAGCGGTTCTGTCCCGCCTCCTGGACCATGGACTTTACTGCAAACTGGAGAAGTGTGCGTTTCACCAGGAGTCCACCTCCTTCCTGGGTTTTACCATCTCCTCCCAGGGCCTGAAGATGGACCCCCAGAAGGTTCAGGCCGTAGCTCAGTGGCCTCTACCCACGACCCTGAAGCAGCTGCAAAGCTTCCTGGGTTTCTCGAACTTTTACCGGAGGTTTATACGCAACTTCAGCTCCCTCGCAGCACCACTTCCATATCGCCTACCGGCCCGGCTCCAAGAACCTCAAGGCGGACGCTCTCTCTCGGCGTTTCGCACCAGATGCCGCCCCCCCGGAGCCTCGGACCATTCTGCCGACTCAACGCTTCCTGGCCTCCCTCCAATGGCCGTTGGAGCAGTCCATACAGGCGGCACTTCCTGGCGATCCAGCGCCGCCGGAGACCCCACCGAACCATCTCTACGTTCCCGCCTCCTGCCGGCAAGAGGCGCTCACGTGGGGGCATTGTTCGCGGCTCGCGGGACATCAAGGACAAGCCCGTACCCTCCAGTTCCTCCGTCAGGCTCTCTGGTGGCCGTCCATGAGGAAGGACGTCCGCGAGTTTACAGCTGCATGTGATGTGTGTGCTCGCTCCAAGTCCTCCAACCGACCCAGCGCTGGAGAGTTGCAGCCTCTCCCTGTGCCCAAACGGCCGTGGTCACACATCGGGCTGGACTTTGTCACGGGACTGCCGGTGGTCGACCACCTGGACACTATAATGACTATCACGGACCGTTTCTCCAAGGCCGTGCACTTAGTAGCCCTGGCCGGCCTCCCCACTGCCAAGAGAACGGCCGAACTGCTCCTGGAACAGGTGGTGCGGCTCCATGGTTTCCCTCAGGACGTGGTTTCCGACCGAGGACCCCAGTTCGTCTCACGCTTCTGGAAGGCGTTCTGTCGCCTGGTCGGTGCTTCCACCAGTCTGTCCTCTGGATACCACCCGCAGACAAACGGTCAGACAGAGAGAGCTAACCAGCAGCTTGGACGCTACCTGCGCTGCTTCGCTTCGTCCCAGCCGACCTCCTGGCCCCGCTTCCTCCTGTGGTCGGAGCTGTCACACAACCTCCAGACCTCCTCTGCCACGAGTCTGTCTCCCTTCGAGACCTGTTACGGTTATCAGCCTCCTCTGTTTGATCATCAGGTGCCCGAGGTGGAGGTCCCTGCTGCCCAGACGCTGGTCCGCCGCTGTCGGCTCGCCTGGATCCGGGCCTGTGCGGCCATCACCCGGGCCAACACGGAGTATGCCCGTCAGCATCGCCGCCGCCACCGGCCTGGCCCCGTCTTCCGGTCTGGCGACCAGGTGTGGCTCTCCTCCGCTAACCTGAGGATGCCGGCTGGCTCCCGGAAGCTCACTCCTCGCTTCCTGGGTCCGTTCCCTGTCCTCAAGGTCATCAATCCAATCACCTGCCGTCTACGCCTCCCGGCTACTCTCCGGATCCACCCGGTCTTTCACGTCTCCCAGCTTAAGCCGGTGATCTCCTCTCCTCTCCACCCTCCACCGGTCCGGGTGCCTCCGCCCCGCGGTGTTGAGGCGGATCGCACCTACACGGTCCGCAGGATACTGAACGCCCGCCACCGGGGACGAGGTTGGCAGTACCTCGTGGACTGGGAGGGGTACGGGCCTGAGGAATGCTCTTGGGAGCCCACGAGCTCGTTTGTCGATCCTGCCCTGCTAACAGACTTCTGGGCCCGCCGTCCTGGGACTTCGGGTGCCGTCCCTAGAGGGGGGGGGGGGGTCCTGTCACGAACTCCTCCAGCTGACTGCATTCCATTCATTCCTGCCACTAACGTGGCGACTGACGTCATCACGCCGACACTACTTAAGGAAGTGCCGGCGTTTCATTCATTGCTCAGTCATCGTTCTCACCAGACTTTGCATCGAGTCTCCAGGCTTACCAGCCCTCTAAACCCTCAAGCTACACCTACAGGAAATAACCACGCCGGTTATCTCCGTCTCTCCGCGTCTGGGCAACAGAACTCTCAGTCACGCTTCAGATCTGCCAACGAACCTGACAGGATGACTGAGCCCAAAGTTGACCCAGCGGAGTTCGCGCGTCTGCGTGCCGAAGTGGCTCAACAGCGCGCAACCTTGGATCAGCATATGGCAGAAATGAACCAGCTCCGCGCCACAGCTGATCGCCAAGCAACTAAGATCGAGTCGCTCACCGAGCTAGTACTCCAGCTGACCACCGCTCTGCAACGTCAGACCGCAGCTGTTCCTGACAGGATGGAACCACGCCTCAGCCTTCCAGAGAAGTGGGACGGAACCAGGGGAACCCCGGAGGGCATGTTGGCGACCCTGGCCATGACTTTCGAGTGCCAACCGGCACGTTACCCCACATCCTGCTCTCGTGTCGCCCTGCTGACCTCACTGCTGACAGGTCGAGCCGGTGAATGGGCGGCGGCTCTTTACAATCAGAAATCTCCTGCCTGCAATGACTATGAGACTTTTGTAAAGGAGATGAAAAAGACTTTTGTGCACCCCAGCAGCGAGGTCTCGGACGAGACGCGGCTGCTTCAGCTTCGCCAGGGCTCCCAGACGGCGGCTCAGTACACCTCTCGCTTCCGGACGACAGCAGCTCGGTTGAGGTGGGATGACGCCGCCCTAAAGGCCGTTTACCTGGAGGGACTGTCACCGAGAATCCGGGAGGGCATGATCGGGCACGAGGTCCCAACCTCCCTGGACCTGGCAGTGGATCTGGCTCTCCAACTGGACCGCTGCATCCTGAACCGGCCGAGCACCATGTCAGCCCCCGTACACACCAGGACGTCACCCCGCCGGCCGGCTCACCAACTGACGGAGGAGCCGATGCAGCTGGGACATCTTCCCCCTGAGGAACGGGCACGGCGCTACCAGGAGGGAAGATGCGCTTACTGTGGGGATTTGGGTCACCACCGTGGCACGTGCCCAAAACGACCGGGAAAAGGTCCCTCCGGGTCGGAGTAGGAGCTGTCCCACCCGGAGTCTCCACCTTTCCGGCTCCACACCTAACCACTCTCCCGGTCTCCCTCCACCTGGACCAAGGCCCGACCAGACTGGAGGCACTTTTAGACACTGGGGCTGCGGAGTGTTTTATCGATCACGGACTGGTTACTCGGCTCAAGATACCCCTCACCGCCCTCGACCGACCCATTCCCGTGACCTCTGTGGACGGCCGGCCCATCATGCCGTACCCGCTCACCCACCGAACTCAGGGTCTCCACATGACTATTGACCAACACCGGGAGACCCTCCACTTCCTGGTCATCCAGGCTCCGGCCACGCCACTCATCCTGGGTCATTCCTGGTTCTGCCGCCATGAGCCTCACATCTCCTCATCCACCAGTAAAGTCCTGGCCTGGGGCACGGGTTGCCATAACCACCGGGACTCCCCTGCACCTCGGACCAGAGCAGCCACTCCCACAGACGTAGACCTGACGCTCATCCCTCCTCAATACCACGACCTCGCTCAGGTCTTCGCTAAAGAACCCACTACCAGGTTACCTCCTCACCGACCCTACGACCTGGAGATCAGGCTCCAGCCCGGCACCACCCCCCCTCGGGGTCGCCTGTTCTCCCTCTCTCTGGCGGAAACCCGGGCTATGGACAATTATATAACTGATGCCCTGCAGAAGGGATTCATCAGACCCTCAACATCCCCCGGGGCCGCGGGGTTTTTCTTTGTTAAGAAGAAGGAGGGGGATCTCCGGCCCTGCATAGACTATCGAGGGTTAAATAAAACAACGATCAGGGACCGTCACCCTCTCCCTCTCATCGGCACCGCTCTGGACGCCATCACACAAGCCGCAGTGTTCACTAAACTGGATCTGCGCAGCGCCTATAACCTCATCCGTATTAAGGAAGGTGAGGAGTGGAAGACCGCTTTTATCACGCCCACTGGCCACTATGAATATTTGGTGATGCCTTTTGGACTCTGCAACAGCCCCGCCGTCTTCCAGCGGTTCATTACAGATGTGCTGAGAGACATGTTTGGCCGCTGGGTCTTTGTCTATCTAGATGACATCCTCATCTACTCCCGCACGGCCGAAGAGCACATCCGTCATGTTCGAGCGGTTCTGTCCCGCCTCCTGGACCATGGACTTTACTGCAAACTGGAGAAGTGTGCGTTTCACCAGGAGTCCACCTCCTTCCTGGGTTTTACCATCTCCTCCCAGGGCCTGAAGATGGACCCCCAGAAGGTTCAGGCCGTAGCTCAGTGGCCTCTACCCACGACCCTGAAGCAGCTGCAAAGCTTCCTGGGTTTCTCGAACTTTTACCGGAGGTTTATACGCAACTTCAGCTCCCTCGCAGCACCACTTCCATATCGCCTACCGGCCCGGCTCCAAGAACCTCAAGGCGGACGCTCTCTCTCGGCGTTTCGCACCAGATGCCGCCCCCCCGGAGCCTCGGACCATTCTGCCGACTCAACGCTTCCTGGCCTCCCTCCAATGGCCGTTGGAGCAGTCCATACAGGCGGCACTTCCTGGCGATCCAGCGCCGCCGGAGACCCCACCGAACCGTCTCTACGTTCCCGCCTCCTGCCGGCAAGAGGCGCTCACGTGGGGGCATTGTTCGCGGCTCGCGGGACATCAAGGACAAGCCCGTACCCTCCAGTTCCTCCGTCAGGCTCTCTGGTGGCCGTCCATGAGGAAGGACGTCCGCGAGTTTACAGCTGCATGTGATGTGTGTGCTCGCTCCAAGTCCTCCAACCGACCCAGCGCTGGAGAGTTGCAGCCTCTCCCTGTGCCCAAACGGCCGTGGTCACACATCGGGCTGGACTTTGTCACGGGACTGCCGGTGGTCGACCACCTGGACACTATAATGACTATCACGGACCGTTTCTCCAAGGCCGTGCACTTAGTAGCCCTGGCCGGCCTCCCCACTGCCAAGAGAACGGCCGAACTGCTCCTGGAACAGGTGGTGCGGCTCCATGGTTTCCCTCAGGACGTGGTTTCCGACCGAGGACCCCAGTTCGTCTCACGCTTCTGGAAGGCGTTCTGTCGCCTGGTCGGTGCTTCCACCAGTCTGTCCTCTGGATACCACCCGCAGACAAACGGTCAGACAGAGAGAGCTAACCAGCAGCTTGGACGCTACCTGCGCTGCTTCGCTTCGTCCCAGCCGACCTCCTGGCCCCGCTTCCTCCTGTGGGCGGAGCTGTCACACAACCTCCAGACCTCCTCTGCCACGAGTCTGTCTCCCTTCGAGACCTGTTACGGTTATCAGCCTCCTCTGTTTGATCATCAGGTGCCCGAGGTGGAGGTCCCTGCTGCCCAGACGCTGGTCCGCCGCTGTCGGCTCGCCTGGATCCGGGCCTGTGCGGCCATCACCCGGGCCAACACGGAGTATGCCCGTCAGCATCGCCGCCGCCACCGGCCTGGCCCCGTCTTCCGGTCTGGCGACCAGGTGTGGCTCTCCTCCGCTAACCTGAGGATGCCGGCTGGCTCCCGGAAGCTCACTCCTCGCTTCCTGGGTCCGTTCCCTGTCCTCAAGGTCATCAATCCAATCACCTGCCGTCTACGCCTCCCGGCTACTCTCCGGATCCACCCGGTCTTTCACGTCTCCCAGCTTAAGCCGGTGATCTCCTCTCCTCTCCACCCTCCACCGGTCCGGGTGCCTCCGCCCCGCGGTGTTGAGGCGGATCGCACCTACACGGTCCACAGGATACTGAACGCCCGCCACCGGGGACGAGGTTGGCAGTACCTCTTGGACTGGGAGGGGTACGGGCCTGAGGAATGCTCTTGGGAGCCCACGAGCTCGTTTGTCGATCCTGCCCTGCTAACAGACTTCTGGGCCCGCCGTCCTGGGACTTCGGGTGCCGTCCCTAGAGGGGGGGGGGTCCTGTCACGAACTCCTCCAGCTGACTGCATTCCATTCATTCCTGCCACTAACGTGGCGACTGACGTCATCACGCCGACACTACTTAAGGAAGTGCCGGCGTTTCATTCATTGCTCAGTCATCGTTCTCACCAGACTTTGCATCGAGTCTCCAGGCTTACCAGCCCTCTAAACCCTCAAGCTACACCTACAGGAAATAACCACGCCGGTTATCTCCGTCTCTCCGCGTCTGGGCAACAGAACTCTCAGTCACGCTTCAGATCTGCCAACGAACCTGACAGTAAAATTATATTTATGTATTTTAGGTCACTGCCGCTTTTGCACTAGCTGAGCTTATCAAAGTAGCTAGCTAACTCTCATTTTAACATGTACTGTTTAACCATGAAATTTAGATGTAATACGGTAAAATCATTAATAGGGTATATATTGATGGGTGTAAAACCATGGTAAAACCCAGTGCATTTAACAAAAACATGGGTTGAAATATGACATGTTGATGGAGCTCTCGGAGGGAGACTTCTGTGTTCCATTCTTCCACCCGGTTCTCCCCAGCGATCAGCCCGGCGCATCTCTGACCGCTGAGGCGCCTGTCTGCTGCGCAGGCTGACCTTCTTGTGGAGCTCTCGGACTCAGAGAGAGACCTGACCGCAGAAATACTGCAGCTCGGTGAGTTAGTTGATAGTGCTTGATGTTAGTCTCCAGAAGTCCGTATGCCATCAGATAAACTTGCTCATTTTTTTTTTTTTTTTTTTGCATATTTGTAAAATAGTGGTGGTGGGGAGCGACTAAATAACGTTGGTTACGTATTGTAACCCCAGATTCTATGAGTCTAGTCGCAGCCCTTAAGCTAGCTGCTATTGGAAGGGTGATCTCAGCATCAGCCAATCATGAAGAGCTTAAATGTACGCCCACCAATGGTGGGCACCCCGTGGGTATATAGGTAGAGCGACTCCATTGTTCACCTCCGATGGCTCTTGGTCCTAACAGAACCAGTGGGGCCATTGGCTTAAGGGCTGCGACTAAACTCAGAATCTGGGGTTACAAAACGTAACCAACGTTCTATTTCGTCTAGCCTTAGCCCTTAAGCTAGCTGCTATTGGAATAATGCGCAGCTGGGTGGGTTTATGCCACACTGGTAGGCACACTGAGGCAGCCAGAGAGAAGAGTGGGGTTCCCACTAAAAATATCATCCACAAGAGGATGAAATTAATGGTCCATTGATGTAATCGCCGGCTCAAATATGAGGGATGACAAGATACTGTAACAAGCAGCCCGGGTAACAAGAAGGCAATGGATTGAATGGGACCCGTTATGAGGGGAACATAGGTAGTGATTGTGAGCATATCTGTCTGGATATGTATTACTGTAGTAGGGCTGATGTGAGGTCGTAATGTTTTCACTCAGTCTGTTGGGGTCCAAGCACTGAACGAGTGATGGATCCTAAAGAAAGATCTCGTAAGTAGTAACGAGTAAATAAGCATGGGGAAGCCCATGAAGCAGCTAGGCAAATGTCTTCCATTGGTACACCACTGTGGAGCACCATAGAAGAGGAAATACCTCTGGCTGAGTGAGCCCTGAGTGCAGGGGGGCTGCCAGAGATTTTGGGCCCCATCAAGTTGGGCCCCCTGGGGGCTCGTCCATAGCTGGAGCTGGGGTTCCACCCTCCCAGATTTGAAGGGAGAAAAAAATATAATAAATATACTTTATAATAGTGTTTCAGTTTTGCTTAATTATGTAGGTCTACATGCATTCTTACTTATTTACATATCATTTTCACCAGCTGTCTCTCATTAAACAGTGAATTTCCTTCCACAGAATTAGCAATATCACTGCTGGAAAAAGCAGGAAATGCACATGCTGAAAGGTGTTAATCTCCTTTTCCCGTTTACTCCCTTAAAATGTGTTTATTTCTTCTAAAATTTTATTCGATGATAAAATTCAAATTTGGATATCTAATTAAATGTCCATGTTGTGTCAAAGCTTTACATAACAACATTTTCAGCTGTCTTTCCTCTTGAAATCAAGTATTTCTGTATGACTGATAAAATTAAGGATTCACTGCTGACAAGGTGACTTATTTATTAAGTCTCCATGGCTTCATCATAGACACAAAATGAATAAGCACACAGTTCAAACCGGAGTCAGTTAGGGTTACATAAAATTTTAAAGTTGGACAACTTTCTCAACAACAAAAAAACAGCTAAAAATATATTCAGCCTTGATTGTACACAACAAGATTTATTATTTACAGTGATATAATTAATAATGCTCCTGAGTGACATACTTAGTGACGGACTAAATAACACTGCTTCAACCTGCCCAGCATCCAAAACAATCTATACATTTTTACTGATTGATATATATATTATCATTATGTGGAAAATCAATGTGTTTATCACCCAAATTAGCCTTCTTATATTCCTTTGTAATAGTACTGATAGAGAAGAGAGCCTTAAGTGATTCCCACAGACCCCCTTAAATGAGGCTGCTAGCTAACATGCTACATTGCTCACCTTCTTGAGGTTCATTGGGTTGTGAGGGGACACCTGCTGACATATCATCAGCTGCTGATTCTGGTAGGGACAAGGACAACAACCCATTTACCATAATTAGATGAAATATAGTTCCTCTCACTGTGTATATCAGAGCTAGCAAACAGGTTGAATTTAACCACTCACTAACTAAACCCACCTTTCTTTGAGAAAAACTGTGTGACATACTGACGCCCTCTCTCCTGCCTGTGCTTTCTCCTTTCTTTCTTTCCTTTTCTGTGACCCAGACTTTGTTTTTGCAGACATATTTACTGCAGCCTTGGCACACTCTGCTGTCTGACTGCTGCGTGAGCTGGCCTCGCCTGGTACGCACCCCTCAGCCAGGTGAAATGCACCATTTTATGCCGTTGTGTGTGTGTGTGTGGGGGGGGGGGGGGGGGGGGGGACGGACTAATTAATTAGTCAAAATAAAGTAGGGACCTCTGAATAAATATACATTTCATAAAGACTAAAAGATTGTTTGTTTAATGTCTTAAATGAGAAAAAATACTGCAAAGTAAAGTACTTGTGATTTTTAAAATTTTTTGAGTTTTTACTCAACTTTGAAACTTTTTTGGCCCCTGACAGCTGTGGGCCCTTAGAATCTTCCTAATCTTTCACCGCTTTACGGTGCCCCCGCCTGAGTGTCTCAAGAGGATCCCGCCCTCATGATGTGTAAGCGAGTGAAATAGCGTCACATAGCCAGTGTGAAAGATGCTGGGTCGACAGTGCTTGCCCAAGGGAAGTCTCTGTAGTGTACAAACAGGCTCTGTGAGTGATGAATCCCTGAAGTGCGAGACATGTATCGTGCGAGCGTGTGCACTGGGCAGAGATGGTGGGAAGCTGCCTCCTCGCCAGAATTATGGGAAGGAGGAAAAAGTCGAGCCAATGAAATTGACCTGGATTTGAAGCAAGTATTAATGTTTTTGGGCACAAAGGCTGGGTTGGGGCATAAAACAGCAGACCCGCAATCTTCCCGGATCCTGAGGCGTGCAGGAGCCACTAATAGGGTGATTAGGTCGCTCACTCTCTTTGATGCCAGTGCCAGCAGCAAAGCAGTTCTGAGTGACAAGAACTTGAGCGAGACCTGGTCCAAGGGCTCAAATGGGGCTTCAGATAAGCCGTGCAGACCCACCGTTAGGTCCCACTGGGGAAACAGTGGGCGGGACACAGGTCTGTTCCTCCTGACAACTTTCAGAAAACGTTTTGTGAGGGGATGATTGAAAACAGATCTATCTACAAAACATTGGTGACAGGATGAGATAGCTGCAGCATATGTTTAATCGTGCTGAATGTGAGGCCTCTGTCCATCAGTATCTGCAGAAATGATAGGATATCCGCCAGCTGGCAGGAGAGTGCTTGAACATTCCGCTCTGTGCACCATTTTTGGAAAGCTGCCCATTTAGCAGTATAAGATGCGATGGTAGAAGGTGCGTGCGCACTCTGAATCGTGGCGACCACATCAAGCGGTAGCCCAGAAGCTTCTAAGCGTGACCGCTCAGCGGCCAGACCCACAGCCGTTGGCCTATTTCTGGAGGAAGTTTGATTATTCTTTCCGCCTGAAGAAGGGCATCCTCCCTCCATGGGAGCATCCACGGGGAGCCGGACACCAGCGCTTGCAGGTCTGGAAACCATGAAACCGGACAAGCGTCTGGGAGCTACCAGAATCACCGAGAGCCGTTCCGACCGAACTCGGTCCAGGAGTTGGGGAATCAGTGGGACTGGCGGAAACGCATACAGGAGCGTCTGAGGCTAGGGCTGGTGTGAGAAGGCGTCCTCTCTGAGCGGGGGGTGGTCCAGTGGGCTCAGGGAAAACAACAGGCGACACTGCGATTTTTCGCGAGCCGCGAACAGATCCACAGATGGTTCCCAAACCTGATCCAGATCTTTGATATCAGTGAAGGATGCAGATACCAGTCAGAGTCGCAGGGTCCCCCTTTTGACAGGATGTCTGCTGCCACATTCAGGACGCCCAGAATGTAGGTGGCTTAGATGGACAGCAGGTGGACATGTGCCATACACAGTAAATCTGTGGCTATGCGCAATAGTTGGAGGGATCAAACCCCCCCTTGGCGATTTACAGTATGTAGGCTGCCGCCACCTGGTTGTCTGTGTGAACTTTGACATGACGACCTTCGAGAAGGGCAGCGAAGTTTTGAAGTGTCTGATCACATTCCTTACTGTCAGAAGCTCCAACACATTTATGTGCTTGTGCGTATGGGAGAGCCAGCGATTTGCCACCGTATGGGACAAGCAAGTGCCCCCCCATCCCAACAGTGACACATCCGTAAAAATAGACACGTGTGACGTAGGTCGACCGATGGGGACCCCATGTGAGAGGATACAGGGATTCCCCCAGTGCGAGAGATCCCCGCCCACTGAAGGGGGAACCCTCAACATACATCTCTTCTGATGTATCAGGTGTACCCTGAGGCCAATGAACCAACACTGCAGGCACCTCGTGTGCAGTAAACCTAATGGCACCACAGTGTGGGCTGCAGCCATCATGCCCAGAAGTTTCATAACTAACAGGGTTCTCACGATCTTGCAGGGTTGCACGCAGGAGAACGCAGTGGTGAGATCTGCCGCTCTCGCCGGAGATGGACGTGCTCTCATTAGGGAGGTGTTCAGCTCCACCCCAAGAAACACAATCGACTGGGATGGAAGGATGGAGCTCTTTTCCCAGTTTATGGAAAACTCTAGGGTTGACAGATGCTCTATTAACTTCCTGGTTTGCCCTGACGCCTCGTCCTTGGACCGGGCGAATAGGAGCAGATCGTCCAGGTAAAATAAAACCATCATTCCCGCCATGCGCAATGGCTGCAGAGCTGTTTCCAGACATTTGGAGAAGGTGCATGGGGCCAGCGAGTACCGGAAAGGGAGACGACTGAACTGGTATTGAATTCCCTTGAATGAAAAGCACAGGAACTTCCGGTGTTTGGGAATTACTGGGATGTGGAAGTATGCGTCTTTCAGGTCTATCGACGTGAACCAGTCCCCAGAGCGCACGTATTCCATGACTTGCCTCATTGTTAACATGCGGAAATGCATCACTGCTATGGAGAAGTTGAACAGGGAAAGGTCGAGTATTGGTCTTATTCCTCCCAACTTCTTCGGTACTACGAAGTAGCGGGAGTAGATGCCCGAGTGCTCTTGCCCGCGAGGAACTTTGGAAATGGTGTCCTTGGACAGAAGTTCCCGTAGCTCCAGCTCTAGGGCCTGAGATAGTTCCTGTGATGTGAATGCCATCTCCACGATCCCGTTGAAGGGAGGAGGAGCGGACTGAAAATGGAGTGTGTGACCCTAATGAATGGTGTCTGATATCCATTTGCTCATGAGACAAAGGCGGCGCCAATTTTGCGCGCATTCCGTCAGAGGACACATGTTCGAGGTCACGTGAAGGACATCTGAGGACCGGGTTCGCGCCTTTACCACCGTCGCTCGCACCAGAGAAGAACTGGGAGTGACCCATGGAGGGCTGCACTCGAAAGGGCAAGTGTGAAACAGCTGGAAGAGGCTGATCCGCACCGCGGAGCGTGGTGTCCAAAGATGAAGGACGGTTGGGAACTGGACCCGTGCACGGGGAGCACAGGGACGACAAAGTGCCAGCGGATGGAGCCGCGCACTGTGACACCACGCGTGTTCGTGATAGTGCCATGACATCCTATCCCACCCTACGTTGTGGGGGGAGCAGGATGTGTTGGGCCTGGCTGGAAGCTAGGACCAGTGCACAAATGGAGAGCACCCTTACAGCTGGTTGTGGGCACGTAATATGATTGACTGCGTGAACATGTAGGTGTGTCGCAGTGCTTGGTGTGGGGAACATGTGTGAGGATTCGGCAGAAGATTCCGCAGAGGACTGTAGGATTTTGCTCTCAGTGTGACGTATTTTGGGTTTAATTTCAAAACCAACATCATTCACAGAGTTAACATTACAGTCAGAAACACACACATTCCCCCAACGAGTCATTTTCGTGGTTGCTTTCGGCGAGGTTCTTGTGACTGTGACAGCCAAGACGGCGTCTGCTGGCTCTTTCGAAATCGTTGGTTGCCAACTCTCTGGTCCCACTGAGGTGGAACCGAAGCGGGAGGCCGACTCCGTGGGGCGGGCAGTGCAGCTGAGCTTCTGAAGTTTCCGCGCCGTTCGTCCCATCCTCTGGAGGAGCGGCCGGCGTGAGAGGTGGACCAGGGGCGGACCACACAACTTTCCAACACTGCATCAGACTCGGCACACAGACTCGGGATTCGGCCACTTCTGCCTTTGATTTTCTTGTCTCACACACACACACACACACACGCACACACACACACACACACACACACACACACACACACACACACACACACACACACACACACACACACACACACACACACACAAATATATATATATAAATCTACAGCACAATGTCATAATTTATGCGTCAAATAATACAACCACAAACACTGTTGGATCTTTATTATTATTATTATTATTTACTTTTGTGTTATTTATTAACATACTATTTTATACATTACAGTTTTTTTCGTTTGCTAAAACGTGTTTTTCAAAACTGTACGTTTCTTTCAAAACTGCACACACAAAACCCCAAACACAACACACAAATTCCTAAACCGTGGCTTCCCTTTGCAACAAAACCCTGCCACCACATATCGTAACATGTTCCCAAAATTGAACACGCGTTTTCATTTGGTAAACACAGCCACATTTTCACATGACACACACATACCATTCATTGCTTAAACACAAGTAGCCTTTGGGTGAACACTACCAAGCATGGAAAGAACACTGAAGAGCAAAACTGAAAACACAATTATCTAAATGGAACCCAATGAATTTCACACTGAATGTGTGACAGTCCTCACTTTTCTATGAGACAATCATTAGACATCACACCAATTTTGAGACAAAACATTTTATTTTTAAGGTTCACCCCCCCCCCCCACCCCCCACCACCACCAGCACCAAGCATATTCATGGGGCAAGTACCGCCTCGAGTGCCTCATGAAGCCCTTACAGGCCTCAAAGGCCACATCTCTACAAGCCTCCTCCGTGGCTTGAAGCAGAGGGACCTTGCTCTGTGGATTCCTTTCATACACCTTCCACCTCCAGGCTGAGAAAAACTCCTCAGTGGGATTGAGGAAGGGGGAATTAGGTGGAAGGTATAAAATGGAAAACCTTGGGTGGTCCTGAAACCACTCATACACCTGGGTAGCCTTGTGGAAACACTTTTATGCTGCAGTTCCTGATTGCAAATTGCTCGTCAGTCTCGAAAGTTTAGAGGTTTGAATATTTGTGTGTTGTTGATTGAAGCTTTGAGAATTTCTGTGGAAAGTGTGTGTAAACCTGAAAATTGTGTGTTGTGTTTTGACAGCAAGGTAATGTGAAATTGACATCAGAGTGTAAAGGAGGAAAATCAGAGTTCTAATATGATAAGGAAATCTTAATGATAAATTGACTGAAGCGATTGGGAACAGAAGTAGAGGTTGTGAAAACTGTGCCTCATTGTTGCTTTTTGAGGTTTAGCAATCGAAAAAAAACTGTAAGATACTTATTCCATCTTATTCACATGAAGGCGTCATATTTTAGCTACTCACACACACATCTATGGGTGCACTAACGTTTGTCTCATGGAACGTACATGGAGCTGGTTCCATAGAGAAAAGAATAAAGATTTTTGATCAGCTAAAGAGAGTGCAAGCAGACGTAATATTATACAAGAGACTCATAGATCTGCCACATCTGCAAATGAACTTAAAACACCTGAGTTTCCCAGCATGTTCTCTGCCTGCTATAACTCTAGGCAAAGAGGTGTAGCTATTTTAATACACAAAAACATCAATTTCACAGTACTGGACACAGTCTCTGATCCAGAGGGTAGATTTATAATCTGGGCGGCCGTCCCGTCTCCTCAGGCTGATGTTGGTTTCAGAACTGGACGTGAATCTGTGATGGTTACAGTTTTACCAAAAGCTCTCAGACCACTCCCACTCCCTCCGGAAGAAAGCTTGCTCATGCGTCAAAAACGTGTGATGCAGTTATTGTTTATCTGAGCTCTCTGTTAGCTGGATAGGGTGACTTGACCTTGTTGCTAAACACATCTTTAATCATTATAATTATTATTATTACCCAAAGCATAATAATCCATTTCATGTAATTAAAATACCTTTATATTGAAACAAGTGATCATGTTATGATGATTATATTAAACAGTAATAAAATCAATGAGTTTATTAATTATTATCCAATTATTATCATTGTGGCTTGAAGTTTCCTTCTTGGGATGGAACAGCAGATATGATGTTATGAACTTGAGCAGACATCGTGGCTCCTTGGTCTAATTCAAAAAGTACTGTTTGACCCAGCTTGACCCAGCTGGGCAAATGTGACCTTAGCCACACATCAGAGAGCCTTCATCACGCTACAGAACATTGCACGCAGGTTGGATGTGGTGCCTGTAGAAGCACTTGTACTTGAAGATGACTCCATCAGTGATCTTCCAGATGTCAACAAACTGTCTGAGTACAAGGAAGCAGCGATTTCTTACATCACTGGTTTCATTGTCAAAAAGTTGAAGCAGAAGATTACATGCATGCCTTGCTCACAGGCACTGACATCGGATGAATCGGTGCATCCACTCTTGGCATTGAAGGACAGAGGTGGATTACAGAAACCATCACAAGGCATCACTGCAGTTTGCCATGCAACAAAAAGATGCTTCCAGTGGATTCTTAAAGCCAATGAAGGAAAGGCTCCACGTGGAAGAGGAACTACAGCAGCCATTGTTGCCCAAGTTGTCACTGACTTCTCAGAGAAAAATCTCTGCCTGCAGCTGCACAGCCACGTTTGACATGTGTGCTGAAAGTAATCATGTCCATGTTCTGGTAAAGATGGCTTCAGCGTGGTACTGCAAAATTAGATTAAATCATATAGCACGGCAGGGGACGGACCGGATAAAAGAAGGCAAAACTGTCCGCAAGAAGCTCACTAAATTAATCCATTTTTATGGAGATTAGAGAAAAGCTGTCCTCGTCATATCTTTTAGTCTGTCTGTACATTTTGTTATGTGCTTGTCAGAAGTCATGACCCTGAACATTTTTCTGATATTTGCAGACAGAACATAAAATATGAAGAGCCTTACTTTCATTGGACATCCATTGAAATGTAACTTAGAGCCTGCATGAACGGGGCCTAAGTATACACTGACGAAGCTCTTCATCCTTGAAGTTTGACCCCAACATACAGGATGCTATTCTAAGTTGTAAATGGACTTTAAACAGTCAGTCATGAACAGAACTCAGAAGACCCGTAATGACGCCAAACACAGTAAAAATAGATTTTAAAAAAGTCTTTATGTGCAGCAGAGTTACCAGGAGGGCGAGGCTGGAGATAGAGTGGGGACAGGCGAAGGTCGAAATGGCAGGCAGCGTGCAAGGCAGGGGTCAGGAGAAAAACAAGGTCCGGAGGCAGAAAACAGGCAGGGAGAATGGCTGGAAGATTTACTAGCAATAACGTTCAATAATCTGGCCCTGAATGACTGGATGGCTGGTTCTTTAGTAGCAGGGGAAACAGGTGTGAGTAATGAGCTGAGGAGTCAGGAGCAGGTGAAGTGGATGGAGGCTGATTACAGGAACAGGTGAGATGAATGAAGTTGATTGTGATGCTGACTGAGGTTGCTAGGGAAAACAGGGCTTGACTGGAGCTTGGTGAGGGGACCAGGTGAGCTGAATGAAGAGTAAATGAGGAGGCAGAGGAGGGTGAAGGATGGGAGTCATGACACAGTCAGGCACTGTTTCATTTACTGTTACATATATGTTACTGTCTATCCCTACTACTACTACTATCTAGAGTCTGCATGAACGGGACCTAAGGTGATATTCCAACATTTATGTATCTACTGTAGAACTAAGAGAACAAAGTGAACACTTGATAAAGTTCAGAGTAAAAGTTACAACATGCAAAATGCATATGCAACCTTCTCAGCTTATATTTGATGACATATTTCTTGATAAGTTGATGTTACCGATTTAATACATTTTTATTCACAGAAAGATAGTTTTCATGCAAAAGCGCAGCAAACCTCCACACAAACTCCGTGTGAGCTTCAGGTCGCTGGCGTTCCACAGGTTGGCTCCAGTTGTAGCTAGGTAGCTATCTCCATTAGCTTAGCTCCCAACTTCGCGTTAGCTTTGGGTTAGCTTGTAGCTAGTTCGACCGGGTGTCATCAGTTGATCCCAGCCTTACAGCCCCACCCTCAGCTCCACCTCTCTTCCCTTTTGTGGAATTGTCTGGGCTTGACGGAACCTGTGACACGGTCAAAATGATGGTGGAGGCCACCTCCCATTTTTCCTCAAAAACGTGTTATTGGAGCCTATGGAAACCCATTGTCCATATATGTATATATATGACGATGCATGAAACACAAAGCTTCCGCTCACTGAGCAGTGCTGCTGCCGTGGGCTCCTCTCCCTTCCACAGCGCTTACAGATGGTCAGCCCTTCCGCTGTAGCTGCGGTCTGAGCTGCAGCCAGACTGTTAATGAATGCATACAGGAAGCTGCAACAGGCTGATTCTACCAGAGGCTTCCCTTGTAGGCGGGAGAGTGAAGTAACTTTAACCTGCCAATCAGTCCATGGGTGGACTACAGGGAAACTGAGCTGAATAAACTGGTTGGCTGTGAACGATCAACACGGATATGCGATTGTAGACACAATACTTAGCCCAGACTGAGCTGACCCTAGTGGAAAAGACCAAAAAACACCCATAGCAAGGTGATAATGGTTCATCACCAAAGGAACAGCCATAGCAGCTGTTTTATGTCATTGTGAAGCCAAAATATCACATTTATGAGCTACTATGGTCTACCTATGGAGCTGGAGCCCCAGCTACTCACTGGAACACAGTCAGGGTGTAATCAAAAGTTTAAGACAAACGCGTATCTGAACATGCATCACAGAATGAGCAGGAGTCCACAAATGAAACAACTCAGACTTGTTCTGGAGGTACACGGGTATTTCTTCTTTCTGGGGCAGCAGGAGCTCCAGAGGCTGAGTGGGTTGTCCAGTGATCGGAAGATTGCTGGTTTGATCCCGGCTCCGGTCAGAGAATGCTGCTGTAGTGTCTTTAGGCAAGACACTTAACCCACCTTGCCTGCTGGTGGTGGTCGGAGGGACGGGTGGCGCCTGTGCTCAGCAGCCTTGCCTCCGTCAGTGCGCCTCAGGGCAGCTGTAGCCACATTGTAGCTCATCACCATCAGTGTGTGAATGTGTGTGTGAATGGATGAACGACACACTGTAGTGTAAAGTGCTTTGGAGTCCTCTGACTCTGAAAGGTGCTATACAAGTGTGCTTAATGTCAAACAGTGGTGAAAGTTTTATGTTTGGTGTGAAAAGTCGTCGACTGCAACTGCTCACATCACCAGCTTCATGTCATCAAACCAGACAAGGAGAAGAGGAAGAAGAAAAACAGCTGTGAGTTTAGCGAGCCGTACTCTGGTGGCTGTTTACCAAACCGTGACGACTTTCAGAAGGATCTCAAGGCTGGGAGAAGAGATCAGGGCCTCATTGTAGGCTTTAGTGTGTGGCTGTGCCTGCAGGACCTTCTCCTGTAAGTGTTAGATTAGTGGACAGTCTGTCTGGTTCCAGTTCTGGCTAACTGTCAGACTATTTAACCTTTTCACTCTGTTCATTTAATCCACGACCTCACTCCCCGTTTCTTATCTTTTATCACAGGGTGAGAGATGGTGACTGAGAGTCCCTGGATGATGATTCCTCTCCACGTGTGTTTGAGGATCCAGAGGTCACCTCATCCCCGAATGCTTGCCACAACTGTCTGGGGTCAACGTTGCTGTTTTTGAGTTACTTCAACTCCCCCAGGTTCCCCCTACTAAGCCTTAGCCTGAGTTTTAATTGACTTTACATATTTGACCAAAGTCTTGATTTCATTTGTTTATCTGAATCAACTCTTACAAACATTTTGGAACCATTTTATTTTTGTAAAACGAACTTACGTGTTTTGTCTTTGTTCTGACAAAATGGTGCTGACCTGATTTGAATCTCTAAAACGAGGAAACTACAGGTAAGCTGTTGAATCGCCCCACCTGAATCGTTCAGTGAAAATGCGTTTCAGTCCTGGCTGGAGCATGGCGGTGGGGTGTCCTACGTGTCTTGGTGAGGCGCAGTTGTCAATTTAAGCACAATTTCCCCAACTGGCCTCTTCGTGCACATTCAGATCGCCATGGTAGCGTGCTGCTGATATATGGTGCATGAGGCTGAAGAGAAGCATTTCAGACGAACAGAAAATCTTTTTGGAAAGTCCCGAGACCATCTTTCTGACAATTATGGTTTAAGTCAGTATTCTACTGGGCTGCAGCAGTTGATAAGATGCCTTCTGCATTTGTCTAAATGCCTTGGGATAATCAAGAGATTTTTCCGTCACAGGCCTTGTTCTTATGTCACAAAAGCAAGTTACAGTCATATTAGGTATCTGGAGCCCTTCAAGTTTGTGCCAGTAACATGAAAAAGCTTTGTGAAAAATTAGCAGTCTAACTGAAGTTCAATTTAGACCACACTTTATTAAACTAATGACAAAAGCCGTATGATTCCAAGTGTGTAATATCTCACAAATGTGTGTGTGTCCAACAGTGAGATCCGGGCTAAACGCCCCTCCAAAAAACTAGCATGTTGCTTTCATAGATTCTTGGACAGGCTGATGCAGGTATGTCCAACCCTGACTGATGGATTTTCTCTGGAGCGACCAGGAACTAGACCTGCCACTTTATAGCTGTGTGTGCTCGAAGATTACAACCTCACAGCCATGTTTGTTTGTACACATGAAACACAAAGTAAGGCCTCAGTGAAAAATTAAAAACAAAATGTTACAGATAGGTTTTCCTGATTTTTAGGTTGGTCATCACTTCAAATCAAAATGAATGTTTCAGCATTTGTCCCTTTTAATGGTAACAAGTCCGTAGTTACCAGAAAATAAACTGCAAATTTTCCTTCCAGCCACGTTAAGCAGCTTAATGACCTGACATTTCATTTTATCAGTCAAAATGCATCATGAGAGTGGTTTTAATCTGCCTAATGCTGGGAGAGAATAATCATGTAGGATGGTCTTCCCACACATCTGCCTCAAAGAACACACAAGCTGCCTTAAGTGCTTCCATTAGCTGTCTGGAGTCACAAAGAGACCAACTCTTTGCATCCTACCTCATGACTTTATCACATTAAGAAGGTCCATTAATACAAAACATATAAAACCATTATAGTTTGGTATCCAAGCACAGATCTGTAGGGACAGTGTTATGGTAAAGACAAACTTTAATAAAGTTATCAAACCTTTACAAGTGAAATAAAGAAACTTGAGACAACAATTAACTTGTGGCTGTATTCTGTAAAGAGTCAAATCAAGAGGAGGGCTATCACAGTTTTCACCAATGAAGATGGGGCAAAAGGCACATCACTTTAATGTTATTGGGTTACCTGGTCAGAACATATTGAATCTGGTCAGAACATGTTGAATCTATCAAAACAGAGCATGTGATGTGTTACTAAATAGCTAATTACTAATATAACATCATTTTATCCAGGTGTGGATTATCTAGTGGCCTCGTGTGCAAATAGACTTAAAGACAAATGTATTTGTGCACATTTTAAACACATAAAGCTCCAAGACAAAGCTAATGTATTGTCACCTAAACATTATCCTGTCTTCACACCATTATTCACTGCATCAAGCGAGTGACTTCCTGGTTTTTGCTTGTTAAATTAATTGAAGACAGTTCTACAAAGTGCCTTTGTGTTCACTATAGTTGTATCAATAAATCTGCGACAACCCTCCCTTTCCCTGCAGCACCTCTACAATCATTTCAGGTGAGAAACTTGACCAGTTTCATATTTGACACCAGTCCGCAGCCCTATGCTGACCAAAAACCACACTAGATAGTTTTGTGGAGCAGGTAGGTGTTCTAGGGGGCAAACTTTACCTGCTTTACGGCTGTTAGCTGTAATGATAGTGGTTAGCATTTCTTAGTTCGCGATTGTCAATAAAAAGCACAAAAAAAAAAGTTTTTTTTTCCGTTGGCATCGTGGCGGAGCCTGGAAATTAAAGTAAGAGAGGAATGTCTTTGGAGGCGAAGCAAAGAGTCAAAGCCAGAGTAACCATCGACGCGACCTACGCTAGTTTGAGGGAGCTAAAAGAGCCTACAAAATCACAGACCGATGGTGACCTGGCTTTGTTGCTCCTGAACTTGTAATAATATTTTTGTCCAAAGTGTGGATCTTTTTACTTCGTGGTTTGTTAGTATTAGTTGGCTCATGTTAGTGTTAGCTCATTGTTAGTGCTAGCTACAGCAGGCTGCTGCAGGGTTGTTTGACAGTTGTAATTCCACTTTCAACCAGCAGGGAGGAGGAGCTAGAAACTGCTCACGGTTACTTTAAGGGAGTCTGAATTTGCTCGCAGATTATGTTAACCTAAAACAATCTGCTTTCAGTTGAAGATGTGACTTTTGACCACACACATTGCACTGGATTCCACAACAGGATGTACAAAGAAAATGTGTTTGGATCAAAGCTTAACTCATTCACTGACATTGACGAATAAAGTCGTCATTTGCATTTTTTTTTACAGTGTGGACGTCGGAATGAGCCCCCACACCGTGAGAACAAACAACCCAGCTCTGAAGCTGATCTTCGTCCGCGTACGTCACACGTCACATGATCAGGAAGCAGAAAATCCATGTGTTAGGAGATCGTTTTGGGCCGCTGCTGTAAAAAAAAAGTGAGGTGTGAACTGGAAAAGCTTCTGCTGACCACAATTCAACAACGGATTATGAAAGAATGGATAACGCTCGAAACGTGCGGATTATTCCTGATGTAAGAGGTGAGTCTCCGCTTTGTTTAGGTAGATTTGGCATTAACATCATCATAGCGCGCAACGTTCTGTGTCTCTTAAAAAAACAGTGAAACCCTGAAAAAACGCTGGCAGCAAAGGGCTTTACTGATCAGAAAATGGCCGGCAGTGAATGAGTTAAGTACTGTTTTATACATCGAGAATTGTTTTGCTGTTTTTGTCTTTGCACATGAGACCTCAGGCTCTAATCATTCTGGTGACTCAATAGGAGCTTTAAAGAGTTCCTTTAAGAACCACACATTTTTACAGTAAAGAAATGTATACATAAACAAAAGTGAAGTCTAAAACCTTTAGATAACATTAGTGTGTGAAGTTGATCGCATTTTACACCAGAGAAACAGATGTTGAGTCAAGCAGAATTCTCATCCATTTATTGAACTTGGCATCTTTTGCATAAATTATTGTCACAGTCAAGTGGTCCTGAACCCATTAGGAAAACAGGTTCCTGTAGTTTCTCCAGTCATTGTAAAACCAAATGGCACCAACAGCAGAGACGTTTTCTGTTCCACACAGATGGTCAATAAGTGACTGAAGCTGGTATTGAAATCTGTCCGTCTGTCCACATGGCCGGATTGTAATCCTCAATCAGACCAGAAGCAGGAAGTATTGGAGGGGGATCATTCAACCTTACAGCGCTGGTTTCTCTGCTGATAGATCTGTACGGTGAATGGCCTGTAAATACAGAAGAACAAACATTAAATGGGACAATAAACGGGAAAATTGAACACCGTACCAGTCTGTGCCAGGACTGTGCGTATGTGTGTGACTCTAATGTGTAAGTGAGCGTGATAGGAAGATGTCTCCATGTGTTCATCCACTCTACTACCCATCAAGGGCACCCCAAAAGGGTGGCCAGGGGTGGCCATGCCCACCCCTAAAAAATTGCTGGTCCCCCCAGGAAAAGCCAGTGTTAACTAATCATAGTAATGTTCAGTCAAACCATATATTGATCTTGTTTATTCAAGACATAATTGTAAAACAAAATAAAATATTACAATTAATGAGTAAAGAAATAATCAGAATGAAAAAATGACGTATGTTTCTGCTGCTCACCATCTTAAAAGTTTTTATCTCTTTAGTTTTTTTTAACACAGCAACAGGTGAATTAACCTAAAAGAAGACATTTTAAATGTAATTTGAGAAAACATTTTAAAGAACTGAAATGCATTTTTCTAAAATGTTTGTGTTTGTAAAATTTAAGTTTAATGTTTTGGATACGTACTGTTATTGTAATAAAAACGAAAAAAGGCGCAATGCAGCACATCGCCACAGACTAAATTCAACCAGAGTTACCACAAGGACCAATTTGGTGTGCCACCCCAAAAATTTCTTTGGCCCCATCTGGCCACCCCTATCAAAAATTTTCTGGAGGTGCCCCTGCTGCTCATGAAGTAATTTGACAGTAGTCTGGGAGCAGAGCGGGGCAGAGACCTTTTCTCTGGCACTCAACTGGCAACTGACACCAGACCTCGAAATCTCTTGACACGTTTGAAAAGTTTGTAAGTGACTGAAGGATGTACAAAACATTAACTGTATGTATTGCAATCCTGTAAGGTTATTTCCAGACTAATCTCTGCTCAAATTACTTTATCCACTTCATCCTAACACAGAGAATTACAAAGGAAACTCTACCAAAGTACTGAGATTGTGAGGCAATGACCAGAAGACGTCCCAAAGCCCTACTCTACACATTCCTTGATGCACATGAATACATTGAACTTGTGATGTGGACCCTTCCACCAAGGTTGAAACTTGACTGAGAAAAACAAGCAGATAATATTTCTTGAGAAGCTGAGAAATCCCCTTGTCACGCCGATCGTTGCATGAGGGGAATGGATTCACCAAGACCCAGCCTCTGCATCCTTGGTCAAAGCTCACCTAACTTTTTATTTGTGCTCATAACGACACAAAGAGCGTCCACGCCAGACGGCCATGCCTCAACACCTGCCACAACAGCCACAGCCCCTTTCAGGTCAAATGGATGTAAGGTGTCACAAACGCCCAACAGAACAAAGACAGAAAGACTGTTTTGGGTTTTAAGTCCAAGATAAGAACATACTAAAAGTATCACTGGCATGCACACACAGCCTCATAATTATTTTTTGAAACAAATAACTGGTTTTCTTGATTAGTTGTTGTTTGGACCTTACAGATTAGGGCTGCATGATATTAGGAACACCTGTGATATGCGAAAACAGTGATTAATATTGCAATGAAGATATAACTTGTGATAAATAAAAACTTAACTCAGAAACAAAAATAATCAAAAACAAAGAAGTAAAAAAATTACAAAAAAAAATTTAAAAATGAGAAAAGCAAAAGATGTGAAGAAAGGGGAAAAAGAAAACGAACAAGAAAAAGCAACCAGTGGATCCTGGGAAAAGCAGAATCAGCAGTGTTAGCTGTCTGCTTCCAACTTTCCTTTTCTGCTCAATAGGTAGCTTAAAACACAAAAAACTACTTAGCTGTGTTTAGTTATCAATCATGTCACAAAATGTTCCTATTACTTTACCTACTTTATCTAATATTAGGGAAATTTTACAGTCTGTTATTGAATTGGACTCCTAATATTTATTGGCATTTGAATCCACTCACTATCTATGGTTTTACATGTCCTGTGATATGGTAAAAAGTCTTGTCTGTGTCATGAACTCCTCCCGCTGACTGCATTCCAATCATTCCTGCCACCAACGTGGCGGCTGATGTCATCACGCCGACACTACTTAAGGAAGTGCCGGCGTTTCATTCATTGCTCAGTCATTGTTCTCACCAGACTTTGTATCGAGTCTCCAGGCTTACCAGCCCTCAAAACTTTCCAAACTACACCTTCAGGAGATAACCACGCCGGTTATCTCCGTCACTCTGCGTCTGGGCAACAGAAACTCTCAGTCACGCTTCAGATCTGCCAACGAACCTGACAGTCTGAGCTAAAGGAGAGAACTGCTTTAGTTAGGACCTGGAGTTGCATCAAAACTCTCTCAGTCCTCATTGAATGGAATCGTGTTCTCACCCCTAGTAGTCGTCAAGTCAGATGTCAAATAGCATTTTCAGTGAGTGTGAGAATTGATGGGTGGTTTCTCAATAATTTTCCGACATATCCATACATCCATCCAATCTTTTTGAGGCTCCTAAAATACTGCTTTTATGTGGACGAAAGACAGGAAGAGGAAGGCACCATCAACTGGTATCTGGTTCAGTTGTTATGGTACCACAGTACCAATTCCACATCCCAACAGGTTAACGTTCAACTTTCAGTTGGGAAGTCAGACTGTAGAGGAGGAGTGGTGTGTTGTCATAGTGATTGATGGAGATCTACCAACAGGCCGCTGCCCTTAGCAGCCTTTGATTTTCTTTGAAGTTCTGATTAGGATCACCAAGTCAAAGGTCACACATGAAGTCCACATGGTCAGGTCTCCACATGACCAATTACTCAAATCACACATAAAAAAGCAACACTGATCATATATTACACTAGCCCATGATTGGATTATTTCACTTTGCAAAGGATTAATGGAACAGAAAGGGAGAAGCAACATCTATTGGTGCTTCTGGAGCCAACACCATAGTAGCTGTTACCAATATCAGCCATGTGGAGGTCGTTCAAGGTAACAGTGACAATAGGGGCAGAGGAAACACAGAATCAAGCTCCTTCACTCATTTACTGCCAGCCGTTTCCTGATCGGTAAAGCCCTTCCCTACCAGCGGTTTTCACAGTTTTTACTGTTTTTTAAGAGTGACAGAACACTGCACGCTAGGATGATGTCGACACCACAAACAACATAAACAAAGAGGAGACTCACCTCTTACATCAGGAAGAATCCGCGCGTTTCGAGCGTTATCCGTTCTTTCATAATCCGTTGTTGAATTGTGATCAGCAGAAGCTTTTCCAGTTTCCGTCTCACTTTTTTACAGCAGCAGCGCCAAAACGATCTCCTAACACATGGATTTTCTGCTTCCTGATCACGTGACGTGTGACATACACAGAAGATTGGCTTTAGAGCTGGGATGTTTGTTCTCACTGTGCAACGTTCTGTGACTCTTAAAAAAACAGTAAAAATGCTGAAAAACACTGGCAGCCAAGGGCTTTTCTGATCAGGAAACGGCTGGCAGTGAATGAGTTAAAATGACGACTTTTCTCGTCAGTGGCAGTTAACAAGTACAACCAATTTGATACATCTTAAAAACAATATGGCTGCAAGTTCAAAATGCTTGGTAACGGCAGAGGGACACAGTCCATTCTTGGCACAAACCAAAGAGAAGCAGCAGACAAGGTGTGCAAAGGCATTTATCAGTACCTGTTTCAGTATTTGGTAATGGCAAGTAAAAAAGTATTTCTCCTTGGGTTAAAAATGTTGCATTTGTGCATCTTTATATGAACTATTGAAAAGAAAAATGACTGTTTTGTATATTCAACCCTACACTGAACCCCTGCAGGTAGGAAATAAGCCTCAAAACCCATTATTCATGAACAGATCTTTAAAAATAGAATAAGGCCCATTTTAAATGGATAAATCATCATTAGGGTGAAAAATCCAGTCTGAACTATTCGCCGTCCTTCCTTGAGAGAAGATGAATCAGCCTCGAGCAGAATGCTAATAAATAAATCCGAATCTAAAACAGCCCTCTGTTTAGACTGATGCTAACACTTCACTGTGTATCAGGCTGGTAATGAGCTTAAAAGGCTTCATGGCATTTAGCTGCAACACCTGCTCACTGCAGGGTTCCATCATCCATCCTGTGTAAGGTAAGGTCCCACCAAAGGCTTTGCCACACACAGCTCATCTAAATGAGGTCATTCAGAATCTGTGCAACACACAAAAGACTAATATAGCTTCTAAATCCTAGCAGCATGCAACCAATTCTGACACCAGCCTTCCTGACAATTCGCAGGTCTATGCTAGATGACACTACGGAGGACTGGTGGTGTTTCTGCAGTATGCGCACCACAGCTTGTTCTATTGTACAACATCTTCAAACAAGAGTCTCTCCACAGAGGCTAATGATGCTTTTTATTTTCAGCTTTCAGGTAAAAAGTATTTTTATTTCACTCGTTGGTGAGGCAAGGTCACACTAAGAGTCTCCGGAGAGCTAGTTGGATAACTTCCTGCTTTTACAGTCAGGCAGCAGCATGGAAAAGGTTGGGGAAGTAAACAAACAAGACCGAGCTTTGGAGGACGGATAACGGCAAAAGTATAACACAATTACTTCTTCTCAATGATGAGTGTTTGTGCGCGTGCATGTTAAGGTTGACAAATTTAGGTTAGTAACACCAATCTAGAGTCTCGACATGTAGAGAACAAAATGCATACACACACATTAATGGTTCTACTCTAAAATATCCAAATGTACAGCGAGGGTCAGAAGTTACATCCACTCGTCTTCATGTCATTCTGAATTTTGGCTTTTAACCATGGACGGGTACTGAAACGAGGCACCGTTTGAAATGACGTGAATCGGTGCTCGGTCGGTACTATGGAATTCGGTCGGTACCTTAAAAGTACCGAATTTGGTACGCATCCCGATATTGAGAGGATAGCAAAGTCTTCTGGAAGTATGTGTTAATTTTTTCCCCACGTGGCAAAGAGAAAAGCTGCAATAAATTCAGACTTTCCGCCTAATTCCTCAATCATTGTAGTAAAGCCATACAATGGGTTCTGTATACTGTGTGTGTGTGTGCTGTTATCTGCTGTTTAATCTTTCCCATTATAAAAATTAATGACATTCTATCAATGATGAGTAGATTTAAACTTCTGACCGCAACTATTTGTGTTTGTATCAAATAAAAGAAAGCGTGGAAATATGACTGCATGTTTGCAGCAAGCTGCACGTGTAAAGGTCATAACCCCCATGTTAGATTGCCCTCTTTACTTGTAACAATGACTTTACTGTACCATAACATGAAGGATTTACAATGAGATCTGCCTTATTTTTTAGTTGGTCTATCTTTTTCTACGTCTGTGGAGACAGATGTCCAGAAGTAGGACACTCGTAACAGTTTTCAGGCCTTATTTCATAATCAAAATAAAGAAGCATTTAAAAAAGCATGTTAAGGAAAAAAAGTGTTGACAGCAAGGATTTTGATGTGAGGCAGAAAAGCCCATTAGAATAAAAAAGGTATAAACCAAGAATGACGTCTTTAAAAATAGAAAAACATATGACATGTACCGACACAAAGTAGGTGCAGAATGGGTGAAAATAGAGCAACTGTTGTGCCTTCCAGCTAGAAGAAAACACACACACACACACACACACACACACACACACACACACACACACACACACACACACACACACACACACACACACACACACACACACACACACACACACACACACACACACACACACAATGCTTATGTGACTGTATTAAAAGCATGCCTACTGGAAATCTGAATTTTTATACGATCATTCCCGACTTAAAATTTGCAACCTGCACATTAAATACATAGTAGGTCTTAGTTACACAACACATGCTCCTTTTATTTTGAAAAACATGAACAAAAAGCATTGTTTAACAATATTCAAGTTCTCAAATACGCTATATAAAGTGGTGTGGAAACAACAGTGGTTAACCAACTCATTTACAAAGCTGAGATCAGCTACACCCGGACCAGGGGCCTCATTCACAAAACGCTGCAGAAAATCCGTACTTAGGCTCAGCAAACTACGTGTATCTACGCAAAATATAAATAAATCAACCTCTTCTCAGAATTGTGCTCCGGCGTTTCTGGATCATGCCCCTCCTCCAAAATGCCCACTTTCTGCCATAAATGGTCAAAGTAAGGGACTTTATAAATGTTCCGTATACACATAAGCCGGCTGACGGCTGGCAAGACCAATGGTAACCATGGCAACCAACGGGGTAAACAAAATGGAAACTGAAATCGAGGTTAGAAATAGATCAGATTACTGCTACAAAAAGATGTACCTCTCTAATTCTGAGTTGTTGAGTGAAAGAGATCACGGCGGACACAAAAAAGCGAAAACAAACCTGAACTGAAGCGGTCAGATCTGAAGGTGGAGGCAAAATGTGTCCAAAGCATCCATACCCCAGCGTCAGTTTGCTTAAAGTTGCACACATTTTCCTATCAAGTTTTTCTTTATAAATCACAAAGTTTATGTAGAAAATGATTCACGCAAGTTTCACACCCTTTTGTGAGGAAACAAGATCCGGATTACCACCAGATCTGGTAGCATGGGGTATGGTAACAGATCTCCAAAGCAGCACATCATACTCAACAAGTTCCTTAAAAACTTGGTCAAGTCAGAGGTCACGACTGAACTATAAGTCAGAGGTGGGGAGAGTGGCGTACGTGTATAAGTATCATTTTGCTGTTCGGTTCGTTATCTTTCAGCAAAAAAAACCCCATGAATTCAAAACTACACCCTCCTGCAGCGGTTGTTATTTAGCTCCATCACTTACTGACCTACCTGTTGATGAAATGGTGAATCATTCAGACTGTTCGCTGTCTGTCTTTGGCCTGAGAAGCTTACATCAGAGGGAGTTATTCTTCTTGGGGACGTTTCAGAAGCCCACCAACCCACGTCAGTCCTTGAAATATCTCAAGTCTTTCTGACAGAATCAGAAAAGCAAATGCAAACACGACTCCCACATCCACAGCTCTCCTTTTATAGTTTGTTTCAATTGTTTTATGCTGCTGCTAAATATTCTGAAATAAACATGTCTGTTTTATTCTTAGAGCTAATAGTGACATAATGTTATGATCCTGCCTAAAGCCCCTCAGTGTTAAATTTAAGGTGTGGAATACTGAAAAACAACTTTAAAATTATTATTTCTGATTATAATTACTCAGTCTTGAGTTTTTCATGCAGGCTGAACATGAAAATAGTCTCCTACACCTATCTCCTGCATTAGCTTCTGATAGAAAACAGACGGTGAAACTCTAGGATTAGAAAAACCTGACAGATCTACGTCACACTGTCACTAAACATTCATGGACTCACCCATCTTGACTCATGAAAGTGAAGGCTATTATTAGTTTAGTGTTCAGAAAACAGCGGGCAGCATCTCTCCTAGTAGAAGTTAGCCATTAGCATTAGCAACTCCACCACACAGCAGAACTCCTCCAGGCTTGTGTTATTTGTGGAGATAAAATATCAATGTTGCAAAGCAGAGCCAGGGATAGAGTCAAGTTGGTGTTAGCCAGTCAGACATGAAATGTCCAAATATCAGGAAATAAGACTCCAAATCCTGTCGTGTTAAGCTCTGGTCAGATGTGGCTATCTGCTAGTTCCTGAAACAAGCGCACCTGAGCCCCCCCCCCCCCCGAGTATGACTTATAAGGCACTCATTGCTATTAGAGACAGCAGCAAATGTATTGATTAAATGAGTGAACTACACCTTTAAATGTTACACTTATAATAGGAATATCTCTTTCACTTGAGACCCATAATGCACCTGACAGCCTCCACCTTCTGATCGGAACACTTCTTTCAATTTTTCTTTAAGTCACAGATCTCTCCATTACTCTCACATCGTTCACAGCTTAAGTAGACTCTTCTATACAGTTTTATAAATGAGACCCCAGAATTTGGACCTAATGGTTGAACTCATTTCTGGAAAAAAAGCACTGTGAGAATCATGTTCTTCGACTTCTCAAGTGCCTTCAACACCATCCAACCGTGTCTACTGCAGCAGAAGATGAGAGGTGAAGGAGTGGAACAACATCTGACTGCATGGATCATCAACTACCTCACAAACAGGCCACAGTACGTGAGGCTGCACAACTGTACATCTGAGGTGGTTGTTTGCAGTACTGGAGCTTCACAGGGTACAGTGCTCTCACCCTTTCTCTTCACCTTCTGCACCTTGGACTTAACCTACAACACCAGCAGCTGTCACCTCCAGAAGTTCTCTGATGACTCGGACATTGTCGGCTGTGTGTCTGAGGGGAATGACCTGGAGTACATCATGGACTTTGTGGACTGATGTGAGCATAACCACCTCTGCTTGAACACCAGTAAGAAAAAGGAAATGGTGATTGACTTCCAGAGAAACACTCCTCCTCACTCACTAGTAAACATCCAGGGAGCAGACGTTGAGGTGGTGTACACCTTTAAGTACCTGGGTGTTCACCTCAACAGTAAACTGAACTGGTCCAACAACACAGATGCTCGGTATAAGTGGGGCCAAAGCTGCCTCCACCTCCTGAGGAGGCTGAGGTCCTTCGGAGTTTATTCCCAGCTGCTAAAATCCTTTTATCACTCTGTTGTTGGCTCTGTTATCCACTCTGCTGTGGTCTGTTGGGGTGCAGGCAGCTCTGACCGAGACAGAAAGAGACTGAATAAGCTAGTTCACAAAGCTAGCTCGGTTCTGGGCTGCCCACTGGATTCAGTTGAGGAGACGTGTGAAAGGAGGATGATGGGGAAGATGACCTCCATCTTAAAAAACCCTCCTACCCACTGCAATCCACTGTGGAGACCATGGACAGCTCCTTCAGAGGCAGACTGAGCCATCCCAGATGTAAAACAGAACGCTACCGTAGGTCGTTCATCCCTTCTGCAGTAAGGGTGTATAACTCCTCAGTTTAACTGGTACTGGCATTATCCTGTTACACAATAACATCAGTACAATATTCATTATGTGTTCAATACTCGTGCAATACCAGATTTACATAGTATGTCCGTGTCTCTTGCAGTGTGCTGCATAGCGTTGGAACCCAAGTTTTTTTCCTTTTTATTTGTGGTTTTTAGTGGTCGAAGGTTACAATTCTAGACTACTGCTTATGTGTATTTACATGTACCTTTGATATTTTGCTTCAAGTTATTCCCTTAAGTGTTGGTGCTGCTGTAACAAGTGAATATCTGAACTGTGGGATCAATAAAGTCTATTCTATTCTATATTAATTAATGCTGAAATGGGCTAAAGCATTCTGGTGTTCATGGTTTTAGTGTATTCTGTTGCCATGAGATGAACTGATTGATTGTGTTTACATTTGCTGATGAGTTCTTGATTGTTTTCCTCTTCCCAGTGGTAAAGTGTGATTTCCTACTCATATGTGAAGGTATAAAGGTGGAACCTATACATAACTGCTTCGTTAGCTATATTTTATAATGCAGTAGCAGACCAAATAGGATATACTTATGGTAAAGGATTAACTAAAGGGGATGTTTAATGTGAAAAGAGACTCACCCCTCATAGTTTATTGCCACCTTGTAAGCTGTAGCCACCATGGAAGTCAGGACCAAACCAACTGGACTGGCACCACTGGAGACAGAGTCAGAGGGACAAAGAAAGTGTTTGTCTACAAGTCAAATATGTACTAGTCTCTTGACTGAGAAAACAAAACTACAGGCAGAGACAAACTGACCTACATACACCTGATCAGAAACCAGCCCAGTGACTCAGATTTGCATCAGAGTAGGAATCATCAAGGTGACATTATTGTTAATCAAGAACATCTGTTTCTAGCTCACAGACTGACAGTGACACACATTTTGATTCAGTGAAGGAAAAAAATCTCAGTGGAGACACAAAGAAACAATATTACAGAGACTGACAGATTTTAAAAGCTGAAAAAAGTTCTTCTGTTCAAGTGAAAGAAAAATAAAGACTCCAGTTGATCAACATTATTTATTGTAACAATGAGATTTCTATGTGGATCACAAAAATAAAACAACTTATTCACACTAACATGGTAGTACACACTACATATCAACACTTTTAGTTTCTAGACAAAATCCCACTCATCTGTTGTAAAGAGTAAATTAGGATAAAAGGTAAAAACTGTATTAATGACATTTAACATTGTATAAACATGAAGCCTCACTTTGAACCAGCTTCTTCTGTCACATATATAACTATACACTGTTATTGTAAAGAGAAACACTTCTCTTCTGACGAGAACAACATGAGGGAAGCAATCATTTCATTCCCTCCTGAATCTGGAATATCACCCATAAAAAAGAACACATCTAACCCCTATCTCACACTGGAAGCATCACTGGTGCAAAGTCAAATTTATTTCAGTCATTCAACTACACATAGAGACTATTTAAAGACTCAGGAACCCTTTGCATTTTTTTTCTATTTGTAATTATAAATTTGAGTTGATTTGGGTTTTGTTTCATATCACACAGTGACATTTGAATAATTAAAATGCATTTTTATTAAAAGCTTTAGTTTACAGTAATAACCATGTCTAATGTTTGATTCTCTGTCTCATAATTTTAATTAAAAGTTTTACTTTGAGAGCAAATTTTCCTGAACGATTAAAATGCGATTAATTTAGATTAATTAATTACAAAGCCTGTAATTAATTAGATTAAAATTTTTAATCAAGTCCCTGCCTTTATTTATATATATATATATATATATATATATATATATATACATACAGTGTGTCTTGTAAAAAGAGCTTGTGACTCATTTTCTACCAGGTTTAAAGGGCTAAAGAGGCAAATAAAATGAGGCCAACCTAAATTACTGAGAATTTTCAGGTCCCCAGGCATTCTTCCAATTCCAATATATATATATATATATATATATATATATATATATATATATATATATATATATATATATATATATACCGGTATCACAGCTAGAACATTGTCCAGCTTACGATTCACTTCGAGTAACGTCCCAGTCTGAGAAGTCTCCATATGGACGGTGCTTTCCGTGGGTGAGGGTCGCCCTCCAATCGCTCCCGTCTTCCCAGTTTTTCAGAAAACCAGATATTCTCCCACTCCAATCAGCAGAAATCCAGTTATCATCAGGCCGAATATCCACACTTCTTCGATATCCTCAATGGACAGCTGGGAGAGGCATATGATCTTCCACGCCTTCCAGAAATCCAAAATATATCCCACCGGGTGCGTCCCCTGTGGACATGTGGGAGCCCCCTGCTCCATTCTCATTGTTGAAAAAATCTTATCGATCGCATTGAATGACCAGTTTATCAAATCCATGGTTAGTAAAAATAGAGTTTTTCAGAAGAAATGCAGAGAAGCGCTCTGTGGGCAGACAGGACAAAGAGCCTTGGGAAAAAAAAGATAAGGGAGCGAAAGAGAGAAGCGTCTGTACTCCTGGAGTGCCAGAAGAAACAGTCTTTTTCATGTTTTTAATTTCTGTCTAAACTTGTATGATAAGTCGAATTGTCAACGGGCTGATATGCTAGTAAAGTTGCTATAAATTTTTGAGGATAAGTAAGAAAAAAGCTATTCAGAATGTTTGCCTCCATTATCACTAGCTAACTCTAACCCGACTAGGAGACAGGGCAAACCGGGGACAAGGGCAGGAATACATCTGAAGGCTAGATCGTCAGTTGCAGTTCAGGGATACATCCTGTGAAGGACCCGTCTCTTGTTGACTGGGATAATGAATGTGGACACATCATTTGAGAACAAAGACCTGTTTCCACTCAGTTTTTAAAAAGCTCCATATTGTCTAACTACACAAGAACACCTAAATAAACAACTCAGTTTTACTTTTTTCTGCCTTCATTTGTTGATTTTCAGACAGTTTATGCACTGAAAAAGGTCGTATGCAACTGAAATGCGTCAGCTTTTTCTTGCTCAATAAAATACAATCCTCAGAGTGCCTTGGATCACCGGTTTGTCCAGCTCATAAATAAAAACTGTACTTTGAACAACTGTAAAAAATCTCCAATTTCAAAGTGTTTAACCCTCCCACTGTCTTCATGGGTGACCCCGCCAGGAAAGTTGACCATTGAGCAGGATTGATGGTTTATCCCTTGAGGTCCATGTGGCAGGGGTGAGGTGGTGCTCACTCCTCACCCCTGCCACATGGACCCAAGGGATAAACCATCAACCCTGCTGAATGGTCAACTTTCCTGGTGGGGTCATCCATGAAGATAGTGGGAGAGCTAAAAATGTTTCTTTCTCACAAAAAGCGTAATTTTCAAGAAAGCCATAAAATACCTTAGTCAGGATCCATCTGTGTAGACAGGGTGTCAGAATGGCATTTTATTTTGTAAAGTTGAAACTACGCAAAGACAGCTTCCTGGTTTAGGGCTTCGACGGCTCATTAGTTACGAGGCCCAGTTTAGCACCTAAACTCCCAAATAAGAAATTTAAAAATTTGTAACACATCAGTGCATAAACCCTGAATTTAGTGTCCCCAACAGACAGCATAGGAACAAACTTGTAGCAGAATCAGGATCAACAGAACCAACACAAGCTTTGGTCATGTAAATTTTATCGACGGTGGCCACAGTTTCTTTTAGCAGACATATTATTCACATGTCCAGGTCAATAGAGTCACTTTTTACTCAGGTATATTTCTGTGTCACTTTTAAACAGAACCATTTCCTTATTTAAGGCAAAATGACATGCTATGAAGGCAGAAATATGGAAATGAAAACAAGGTTTTTGTGGTTCTTTCATGACTTTCTATGATTTCTGTCAGTTAAATAAGCATCGTGATTGTATAGGATTCATAGCTTTTATCAGCTCTGCATCAGATATACAACACTGGCTGGAGTGAGTCCCACTGATTCAGACAAACCAGCCTGACCCGATGAGTCAGCAGACCTAGTTTTGTAGCCCTGGCCTACATTCAGACAGTGATTACCACAGGTGTCAAATCTCAAACTGGTCACGGTCAGCTAGCTGACTTGATTGTGCCACATTATCTCAATGCTTTGGTTTAGTGTTTAAATGACTAAATGAAACTGAAAAAAGGAAAAGAAAACAAGAATGACGAATCAGCCTGCAGACGCTCACACGGCAGCAAAGAATGATGGGAAAAGTTCTTTTTAAACAGTCAGCCGATGATCCACTTACAAGAAGGAAAGCTGCAAAAAGTCAGAAAAACTGGGAAATAAAGATGTTTTTTTACTCTCTTCACACAGAAATTAGGAACTGTAACTAGTTACTTTATTCAGCCTAACACTGACTGTGACTAACGGATTTTTCATGTAAACTTTCCTCAAACCCAACATGAGTACTGTGAGGATTAGGGATGGGTACCTTATTCAGTACTTATTAAAGCACCGACCGAATTCTGTGGTACCAACGAAGGACCGGTTCACGCGATATGAAACGGTGCCTTGTTTCGGTACGTTATGCCACACACTAGCATTCAGTACCTGGTTTCCCGAGATAAGCAGCAGCGCATGCGTAAGAGCGTTATGTCATCGGTTGCTGAGGGCGAGATGTAAACAGAGCAAACAGCATAGCCGAAAGAACACTCTCTAAAGTCTGCGTCAACTTCGTTAAAGGTGATGGATGATGAAGACAACATTGACAACATTCTAAGTGGGTCATCATCTTACTCTGCTCCATAAGGTAAATACAGTGATCCCTCGTTTATCGCGGTAGATGCGTTCCAGACCTGGCCGCGATAGGTGAAAATCCGCGAAGTAGGGACACCATATTTACAGTACAGTACTATATTGAATTGTCGTATGATCACATTCTCTTTTTGTGGGTAAAACTCAAGAAAACATTTTTTTTACTTGGTTTCTTTTATAGTTTTATTACAAAAATGGCATTTTATGATGAAAAAACCCAGGAATTTCTTGATATTTCGCATAGAAAAATACCGCGAATCGGTGAAAAATACCACAAATCTGCGAATATCCCTTGAATAAGGCTCCAAAGAAAAAATCCATGAAGTCGTGAATCCGCGATAAATGAACCGCGAAGTAGCGAGGGATCACTAACTAAAGATAGTTAGCTTTAGATTTGAGCTTCCGCTGCTAGCAGCTAATGGTGGGTTCGCTTTCTCCTCGGCACTCGGAAATTCCGACTTCCGAGTAGGCAGAGAGATAACTCTCTAAAGTTTGGCTTACAACTTTCTAATACCTGATGGTGTCTGTTAGAGGAATTAGTGTGTTTTCCTTTCTAAACATATATTTCCAGCACTAAAGCAGACACCACAAAGCCTCCAACCCAGAGTTCTCTCATGAAAGATGTAAATTGTCCAAAAAATAAATAAACAGATGGATGTTAGATTGTTTTTAGATAAAATGTAAGCTGTGTCTCTGTAGGAAAAAAGAGTAAAAGTTCAGTTTAGTTTTTTTAGCCTTTTGATGAAACTACACATTAGCATGAATCAGTTTGGTCTTCTTGCACATCAAAAGCACTATGTGTAAATATGGCCAAAAGGAATTCTTTATCTTTGCATTTTGCGTGTTCGAACCTCCCCTTTCAGAGTTTAAAATAAACTTTAGTTAAGCCACAGCTGAGGAGCACAGAGTTGGAATTGAGGATAAAGTTTTGCCCCAGGCAGGGAGCAATCTTCTAAAGGTCAGATTCAATGTTTTCTATGGTTAAGAGTGACCAAAGCCACCCCTATGATGCAACTTGAGAGTGGAATCAATTCAATTCAATTTTATTCATATAGCGCCAACTAAATACACAAACATGCAAACATAGTTAAAGGGGCCAGATAATGGAAAATCCACATTTTGGAGCTTTTTACCATGTGATATTGCTATTCCCTCATGAACAATACCCCCAAACCCATTCTTGGCAACGTTCATGCATTTTCCTTTCTAAGCTGCAGGTTTACAGACAATGAGGTAAGGACCTGCAGATGCAAGGATGGAAACTAAGTGTGTCATTGGGCCCGGCTCCTCCTCCTGGAGTTACGAGTCTAGAGTGATTGATTTCATACTGCATTTGAGAATGTTGTAGCCTGTGACCGTCTTTCACTAATGACTCCTTTACAAACCTACACCCGTACCAGAGTGGATATTGTGACAAATTACTTCTACATTGGGGACAAGACACAGCTGTAAAAACATGTGACCTGTCCACAAAAATGCACATAATGGCCAGCACAGGATATGCGCCTTATTTGTATTTATAATAGCTTGGTGGGTTAGTGGACAGTGCACTTGACTTGTATGATGTTTTGCTATGACCTTACGCCAGTTTGACTCCCGGTCTCAGCATTAACCTTTCTTTTTAGCTACACTTGCCAGTTTTATGTTTTCAAGTATTTATAGATTAACTGTTTTAAAATATAAAGACTATTCAGTTATTTACATTTTTTACTTATTTAGCCAGTGTGAGTTCATGTGAGGTGAGCTGAATAAACCAACTAAAATGCTGCTTGAAAATGACCACATTCAAAGATATTTAGAGACACAAAATATTTTGAAGAAAATAATTAATAAAACTAAAATATTTACAAATTATTTTTATCTGCTTCAGCTGGCTAAATAAATGACTGGAGACGGCCTGATTCAAACCGGCTTCAGCACATGGCAAAGCAAGATGAAAGGCAGATGCACAACTGCTAGGTTACCAAGCCACATACAACAATTGAATTGCCTAAGACACAGCTGTTGTACACATGTTTTGTCAAAGTGGGTGTTAGTGGTAGGTACTAGTGCCATTTACCCCACTCCCGTGGGGAGTGCCTCAGGGCGCTATCCTGGGTCCACTCCTTTTTTCTATATACATGCTACCTCTCGGCAAGATTCTAGCTAGTCACAGGGTCAACTACCATTTCTACGCAGATGATTGTCAAATTTACTTATAACTCAGTCAGCATCAATCAATATCTGCTTTGACAGACTGCCTCTCTGACGTCAAAATCTGGCTATCCTCTAACGACCTGTGTTTAAATAACAGCAAGACAGAGGCCATCCTTTTTAACCCTACAAACACCAGTAGTATTTCAGCTGTGCCAACCCTACCTGAAGAAGAAGAAGAAGAAAATATCATTTCTATATTTCTGAGGGCAAGTGTTACCTGCCCTCAGTCTCCAATCATGTGCCACTAGTTTGGGTGAGAAACCAGATTCCGACCTGTCTATGACTTCTCAAGTCAAAGCAACCGTCAGGTCGTGCTTTTTCCAGCTTCGCCGGATCACTCGACTTAAACCCATTCTCAAACGCCCACATCTCGAGTCAGTCATCCATGCTTTCATTACCTCCCATCTACATTTTGCAAATGCAGTCCTGATTGGGATTAGTGCTTCCATCTCGAGCAGACTACACAAGGTTCAAATGCTGCTGCCAGATTATTAACCAACACCAACAGATGCACACACATCTCTCCAATTCTTGCAGACTTACACTGGCTCCCAGTCAAATTTAGAATTCAATTCAAAATCTTGCTGTTTGTCTACAAGGCTTTGAACTGCCCTTCACCCTCTTACTTGGCCGACCCGCTGCATCTCTACACAGCCACTCGTGTCCTTCGTTCAGCTGATCAGCTGCTGCTGATTGTTAGGAAGGTTCACTATAAATCTTGGGGTGAGTGTGCCTTCTCCCACGCTGCCCCCAAACTCGAACACTCTGCCCCTCCATGTGCATCAGGCACCTTACCTCTGTATGTTTAAGTCTGCCCTCAAAACACTATTTTAGCCTGGCTTTTCCCACATAACTGTCCTCATACTTCAGTGTGACACTTCTGTATTAGCTGCAGCTTGTGACATTCTTCTGTACTTTTAAGCTTACTAACGTTGCTCAGATTAGTTTTTAATTGTTTCTCTTTTGTCTCGTAACTTAGTGCTTTTACTTGTTAATGGTTAGTTAACGTTTATTGTAATTTTAAGCCTTGCTTTTCTGTGTGTTATATGTTTTAGCTTTATATTTTATTCCTATGCTCTCTTTGTTGTTGTGTTTGAGTCTTTGGCTCTCCTGTACAGCACTTTGGTTAGCTGCTATGCAATTTTTAAATGTTCTTTATAAATAAACTGCTATGGTATGGTATGCTTTCCAAGGAAGCTTTGCCATTTCTCATTTTTTGCATCATAGTGACCCATGATGCTTTGTGGGTTACGTAATGAATGAGTGGAGCTCAGGCAGCTGGAGGTGGGGTTAATTAAAATAAACCGTTTCATTTCTGATTACAAAGACAGGCTGTTGAAAACAACTCATATTTATGATCAAAGTACATCTCAATAGTGCCAAAGTTAATAGTTTATCATATAGAAACCTTAAATGTCATTTTTTACATTGTACATGTTACATGTTACAGTTTATACAGGGCAAGACACTTAATCCGCCTTGTCGGAGGGACTGGTGGAGCCAGTGTTCAGAAGTCTTGCTTCGGCATGTGCTCCCCAGGGCAGATGTATATTGTAGCTCATCATCACCAGCATGTAAATGTGTGTGTGAATGGGAGGATGACTGAATGTGTTGTGAAGCACCTTGGGGGGTTGTAAGAAGGTGCTATAGAAATACAAACCATTTAATCTCACGCCTACTGGTATGAGCATCTGCCCTGGGAGATTGGGGTTCAAATCCCGGTCGGGACCCAGTGCCTCCCTGCTTGACACTCAGCTTTAAGTGGTTGGACTGCGGGGTTAAACCACCAAGTAGTTCCTGAGCACGGCCACAGCTGCAGTTCACCGCTTCCCATGGGAATGGGTCAAGTGCAGAGGACAATTTTCACCACACACACAGTTGTGTGTGACAACTAATGGGACTTTAATCTTTAACTGTAACCCTACTAACCCCACTTAACTCTGAGAAACTCTTTATGGTTACCTTTGATGCTATTACAAGCTGTTTAATGTGTTTTTTTTTTTTACAAAGGTCTAGTCATTACTCAAATAAAACATGTTGGTTTTACCCATAGACATAATCCAACCAACATTTTCTGTTAAAATTATTTTAATCTCCAAAACAAAAAAAAGGAAACATCACGTCTGCTTCATTTAACCTGGGGTTGAAGCAGCAGCCTGGCTTAATCGTATTTGTTTATCTTAGGACCTCAACAAGAACTTGAAACAAGTTGATGACGGCAAAACAGGCTGTGTTGAGGGTGTGTGTGTGTGTGTGTGTGAGTGTGTGTGTGTGTGTGTGTGTGGGGGGGGGGGTGCTGTTGAGGGTAAAATTCTGCATAAAAAAAGAAAAAAGCAGAAATTCAAACTAGCTACAACAAAAAAGGACAACAAAAGGGACATTAGGACAACCAAGGTCCGGGAGATGAAGAAAAGGAGCCTAACAGCTTTTATTAGAGGCTGGTTCATCAACCCGGGAGCACTCACCTAGCAACCATGCACGCTCAGCACTGAGTGATGCTGTCACAGTTGCCATGGAGATGTGAGCACACACAAAACTTTTTTACCCAGCCACCTTTTTCAGGAGTGACTTTCAACTTGGAGAAAACATTTCCCATTTTTAGGTGATGTTTCATCATGCATGTCACTCTCGTGTGTGTATTGTCTTAATTTAGAACACCGCCTGACGTACTTGCATCTCCCCACTCCTGCGCCATCATGTGATGGATAATTTCTAATTGATTTCTTATTTCCTAAACATTCCACAAACACGTCCTGCAAAAACTTGTGTATTTGAGTTAAATGAAGGATCCTTGGAGCATAAATATGTTAAAACAGCTCCCTTTGTGGCCGCATTCATTAAAAGCATGATTTTGTCTTCTTCAACAGATGCCCAGCTCTCATACTAACTTACTCACATGAATGCCAGACCAAGATAGTTGGCAGTACTGCCCCAATACATTGGGTTGTCTGTGATGTTGAAGGGAAAACCTGTCACCTTTTCGTCCATCAGGATGCCAAAGTAGTCACCTAAACAACAAAAGCATCACATTAGAGCCAGAAAACATAAACCAAAAGAAATACCTAAACCTAAAACCTGTCAAACTTTTATATCTGTTCAGTAACTCAAGAGGCTAAGAGAAGAAAACTTGTCATGTTTTTTAAACAAACTGTTACGGACGCTGGACAAAGGCCCTCTCCCTTCCTGGTTTTCGGGACTCCAGACAGGTCCTCCATCAGGCTGGGCCTCCTTCTCAGCACCCAGCTGCAGGCAATCAGCTAATGAGAGCTGATGCTTTATGGGAGTGCAGCTGGCAGGTCTCTGAAAGAGTCAGGTGGTGAAGGGCTCAATTAGGAACAACACAGTGGGACTGGACGTGGGTATGGGGTCGCCGGAATACCGTGCAGTGATCTGCCGGGAGGTCAGACGCTTGTGGCAGGTCTCCTGGTTCGCAGGGCAAAAGGGTAAGAGCTTTTTGATTCGCTGGGGATGGTGGGTGAAGCAAGGATGGATATGGGCTGTGGGAGGAGGGATGAGGTTGTGCTGACCCATTTGAGGCTGGGACATTGTGGACTGGGTTGTGGCCAGTTCCTGGTGGGCAAACACCCAGATGGGAGATGTGTTTGTGGGGAACAGGAAACGGTCTCCCATGTGTTGCTGAACTGCAGAAGGTACGGGGCTAAGCGGCGAGTCCTGTATGGGATGTTGTTGGGGTGGAAGTATTCAGTCTTCGGACGTTGTTGGAGGCCCGGGATAAATGACGTGTGAAGCTGTTGATGGGCTACTTGTGCACTGTGAGTGCATATGAGAGGATATAGTGGGTAGGTGTAGCCGTAACGTGTGATGTTGCGAAGGCAGCAATACGCCTATATGGCGTCTAAGCTGCTGGGTTCCGAAGAAGAAGAAGAAGATCCCTGAAAAAGAACCACAGCTTCACATGCTGCTCTTCTCTCCTTGGCCCTTGGATCTCGGATCTCGTTAGTAAACGGCTTGAATGGGATTTAGAACTTTGATTTTCGGTATTTTTGACAGTATAGTTCTTTTGGTGAAATCATTTTGTTTAATAGCCGTTTTTGATTGTGTTCCTCAATTGTTAGTTTTCACTGCTATTAGAGCTTAAATTTTAGTTATTAGTTGCCTGTTTTTGAAAGCCATCTTTGTTATTTTTCTAGACTTGTGTGATGTGTCCAGCATTGCTGCACCGGTGCATGTATCTGGCTCATTAACCCCCAGAAACCCAAATTCAGAAAACAACTGCAGCATCTTTTTTTAACCTTTCACATGTTGTTCTAGGAGGCCAGATAAATGGGCCTATTTACACATTTTAACTGTCAATAGTGTTGCAGAACTGAACAATAGGACCTATTAGCAATGTAAATGTGGTTTTAAAAAGAAAAAAAATGGGGAAGGTTTATTTTTGTAGACTTAAATCTGATGTTGTAATATTACAACCGTGGGTCTCTGGGGGTAAGGGACACCCGTGTCACTGTGCGTATCGTTTAGGAAGTAGGCACGTGACCGGGACAGCTGCTGTGCCGCTCGTCAGTGAAGCGTCAAAGTGTGTTTAAATGCAGGAGCGTCTCCCTCTGTCAACGGGATGAGTTTCTGCCACAAGTACATCATCTGAAGCAAAATTATTCCACTGTTACCTCATTGAGCCAGAAAGAAAAAGCAAGGTGGTTCATGATGGATCATTTTGTTCTTACATCGACAAATAAGTTACGGCTCTTGGAGAGTACAGACGCCTTTTTCCTCCTCTCCTCCCTATCTTATCCCAAGGCTCTGTGTCTGTCTTTGGGTGGACGGCGCTTCAGCATTTTTTCTGTAAACTGGAAATTATTAAAAATGGACCTTGTCAGTTGGTCTCTCAACACGATTGACAAGATTTTTTTCAGCGATGAGAACGGGAGAAGGGGCTCCCGGTTGCCCCTCTGGGACAGAGCCAGATGGGCATATCATGGACTCCTGGAAACAGTGGAACTTGATCTGCCTCTCCCAACTGTCTGTAGAGGATTCTGAAGACGTCTGGATATTCGAGGTGTTGGTGTCAGGTTTCCTGCTATTTAGCCTGTGTGGTTATTTGGCTTACCGGAAAATTAATGAGCTGTCGAGGAATATTGGCTCAATCCCGGAGCTCAGGGATGGATTACACCGCGCTGTGAACGCACAAACTCATATAATTGTCTTCATTTTTAAACTTGCCTCATTATTGAAACGAAACACAGAAAAGGTATAATATTTCTGGTTATTTGAAAGCAAAGATCCTAGCTTCAGATTTAAAATAACTTTTGCTATAAAATTTAATTATCTAAATTAAAGATTAATATTTGGATTAAAATTAGATCAACCAGGTTGATGTATGAACTTAGATCAATATATAAGTATCCGGGATATATATATATATATATATATATATATATATATATATATATATATATATATATATATATATATATATATATTTTATGTCCTTCTGTAGCCTACAAACAGAGCTAAAAACATGTTGTTTAACAAGTATTTTGTTCATGTCATGTTTTCATATATTTATATCTTAAAAACTTACTCATCTGTGAAAAGTTAATCAACTCTGCATCATCTGAGGTACTCCTTAAATTTGAAGCATGTAAGCGGTAGTCTAAAGCCATTGGTTAGTTCTGGTCGGTGCTCAGTTTCCTATAGGGAGCCCAAGTCACGCCCATCTACATCCGGCTCATGGGTCCCCGAAAGAACGAAAAAAATGCGAAGTTCTTTTAGTGGCAGACTGAAACATCCAAGATGTAAAACAGAACACTACCATAGGTCACTCATCCCCTGTGCAGTAAAAAGGCATAACTCCTCATTTTAACTGGTACTGGCATCATCCTGTTACATGCTAAAAAAAAAATGCTAAATTCAGTAAGTGTGCAATACCTGGATGCACTTTTGTATGTCTGTGTCCTTTATGCTGTTTCATTTTGGAAAGTGAATTTTCTATTTTTATTCATTTTTTTCATTGCTGAGGGTTACAACAATAGCAAACTGCCTTTGTGTATTTACCTGTATTTGATTTTTCCTATTCTCTAATTATATGGCAAATGGCCTGTATTTGTGCAGAGCCTTCTTAGCTTTCTACAACCCCTCAAGGTGCTCCACAACACAATCAGTCATCCACGCATTCCCACGCACATTCCCCCGCTGATGATGATGTAGTGTCCAGAAATGGTCAGTTTTTCATCTATATATTTGACCTACATCATCGGCAAGAACAGGTCAAACTATCTGCTGGATTCTGCTATTCTATTAGCTGAAGTCCAGGCCTCTGCAGCTTTGCACACAAGATAACATATTGTCAAAAAACTGTTGCCATTTCAAGGCCTTAAGCTTTCCTCTTATCGCTTCTAGAGGATTCCTCCTGCCGCTGAATAAAAGTGAACATTTTCAGCTCATATGAGTTAATTAACCATAGAATGAATGGACAAGACGTTAAATGAAATGTTTTGAGTAATTTGCACCTAAGTTAATAAGGTTGAAATGAATATTGTCCTGCAATGATCCATTTGTCTGATAATCAGTCTACGTGACGAGCTAATCAGCTGTCCTCTCATACACATGTGCATTGCTCCATGACGCAAAGTTAAAGTATTTTCATGCACACAGAGATTTCCTCATCCACAAATCAGAGCACCTTCTATCTGAAAGAAGGCGTGATGTTCTGAGGGTTGTTCGTTAACACCTCTTAACATGGCACGTCCCGATTGGCCACACAATCATAATATGATAATTATTAAAACACAATCTCACTTCCTGAGTGATTCAGTTCAGATGCAGTTCAAGCTCAGTTCAAGTTCTAGTAGATCTTCAGAGTGTCCAATTCTGAAGGGACTCTTTGAACCATCAAAGCTTTCGACAAGCCAAAAGCTGCCTGCAGCGACACAGAAACTTGTTCCTTCCGCTATTCAGAAACAGCTGGTCTAGACGCAAACGATTTTCTCAATCGTTGTGACCTGGAGGCATCCTAGGACTGACTTGGGTGCATCGAGGTTTTCCTACGAGCCACGTGCATTGGAGTCACCGACTCCTTGACATCTCAGATCCAAACGGGGGTCTCCAGAAATGGGTACACAGGCACGACATGAATTGCGCCTGATGCCGTTTTGATAAATCAATTCTTCAGCTTGTAACAACCACAAGTTCTTACACCCAGAATTAATAATTTCTTCCAGATACAAAGGTTCTGGTAAACATCACACACCATTCCATCATCATACATCACATTCCATCCACTTATATTCATCCATCACATAACGTTGTTTATAGCTTGTCATGAATATAATTAGTCTAGAAAATAAAGTTTATTTTTAATTATATCCTTGACTCTGAATTAATACGAAGTGAGCCATGATCACTGAGGAAGCAAATGATCCTTATTCTTCTGATTAAACATTCAAAGATCAATCAGGCTGATATCCTATATTCATATAGAATATCACAACTTATTGGTCATAAGTAAAAGTAGTATATTAAGCTTAAAAGCAACATATTATCCTTCTACAATGATAAGCAACAGTGTAGCCACAGCTGCCCTGGGAATGGCTTAAGAAAGAAAGAAAGAAAGAAAGAAAGAAAGAAAGAAGACAGAATTAAAGAAGACAGAATTAAAGAAGAAAGAATTAAAGAAGAAAGAATGAAAGGAAGAATTAAAGAATGAAAGGAAGAATTAAAGAATGAAAGGAAGAATTAAAGAATGAAAGGAAGAATCAAAGAATGAAAGGAAGAATTAAAGAATGAAAGGAAGAATTAAAGAAAGAATGAAAGAAAGAAAGAATGAAAGAAAGAAAGAAAGGAAAGAAAGACAGAATTAAAGAATACAGAATTAAAGGAAGAATTAAAGAATGAAAGAAAGAATTAAAGAAATAATGAAAGAAAGAAAGAAAGAAATAATGAAAGAAAGAAGGAAGGAAAGACAGAATTAAAGAATACAGAATTAAAGGAAGAATTAAAGAATGAAAGAAAGAATTAAAGAATGAAAGAAAGAAAGAATTAAAGAAAGCAAGAAAGAATTAAAGAAGACAGAATTAAGGAAAGACAGAATTAAAGGAAGAATTAAAGAATGAAAGGAAGAAAGAAAGAATGAAAGAAAGAAAATTAAAGAAAGCAAGAAAGAATTAAAGAAAACAGAATTAAGGAAAGACAGAATTAAAGGAAGAATTAAAGAATGAAAGGAAGAAAGAAAGAAAGAAAGAAAGAATGAAAGAAAGAATTAAAGAATGAAAGAAAGAATTAAAGAATGAAAGAAAGAATTAAATAATGAAAGAAAGAATTAAAGAATGAAAGAAAGAAAGAAAGAAATAATGAAAGAAAGAAGGAAGGAAAGACAGAATTAAAGAATACAGAATTAAAGGAAGAATTAAAGAATGAATGAAAGAAAGAATTAAAGAATGAAAGAAAGAAAGAAATAATGAAAGAAAGAAAGAAAGAAATAATGAAAGAAAGAAGGAAGGAAAGACAGAATTAAAGAATACAGAATTAAAGGAAGAATTAAAGAATGAAAGAAAGAATTAAAGAATGAAAGAAAGAAAGAAAGAAAGAAAGAAAGAAAGACAGAAAGAAAATGATCTTTTCTAAAGCGCCTCTCAACATAAAAATCATGAGGCGCTTCACAAGAACAAAAAATTCTAAATCTCAAACTGCAGAAGACTGGTACTAGCAGTTCCTCCAATGGGTTAAATGTGTTGCCCCAGGACACATTTCCCCACAGTGTAATCAATAAAGTCTACGCTACTCAATTCTAATTTAATAATAAAACAGATAGATTTATTTTTCCTTTAATAAATGGAATAACTTATTTGAATTTATTCCAGTTATCCTTGTTTAATTTTGAAATTTGTTCACTGATCTGCAACAAAAATGTGTGACTAAAAGCAAAAATAGAAAACAAAAACAACAAAGGACACATCCTTTCTTACAGCACTGTAAATTTAAATGACACAACTAATATTTGCTCAACTACTAAAAGAAAAATTGAGCTGGGATTCAAACCTCTACGACACATAGGGTTCACCCTACTTATGATGTGTTGATGTGATAGAAACATTTTAATTACAAGACTTATTTGTTTTTTATATAGCCTTTTGCTTCAGAACACATCATGATGTCTTGGTTGCTACATGTTGAGGACATCTTTCAATGGTGCTCATTCTTCATTGGTGTGATGTAATTGGTCCCATTAATTCAATTACTCCTGCAGTTCAGCTGGTTGTTCTGTAAGCCCTGGGGATAGCCTCTGAGTCAGTACCAATCTGGGCCTGGCAATTACTAGCAAACTAAATATATTTGCTTCTGACTCATTCTTATTGCAGCAAATATCACACATTATTGGGAAAGTTTCGAAGAAAGTTTATATTTTTCTGTCAGCGAAGAACTCTTCAAGGATGGCTTACTGTTAACAGTCACCTTTTGTGTCTGCAGCTCAACGACACAAAGAAACCCATACTTTAGTTCAGTTGTCAGTAAAGTTCAGCTTCACTATTTTCTATCTCTAATTTCATCTCAGAAATGTTGCTGTACAATGGGACAGCTGGCTTCTACTGTTGTCTTAAAGCAATAATAATCTCTTCTATGTGGGTTTTCTATGGTTGGATACTCAACCGATTATAAGGATCTTAATTATCAGACAAGCCACATTCCCAAGCTTTAAGCTGTTGTTCTGTAGATGAAACCCAAAGTCTGGACCTGTCAGCCTCCTACACAGGCAGCAGTTTTTTCCTTTTAGGTGAGACTGTTGTCATTGACAGTGACTATGACTGACTGGCTTACTCTGCTTTATTGATTTGATTGCTTAAGAATCGCTTACATTAGTGATAGACTGATTTCTCAAGCACGTGTCCTCTTCTAAACATCGTCTATCAAGGGCATTGCAGATCACAAACCACCCAGCACTTCAGTTTTGGAGAAATAAATTCAACCTCAGCATCAAGCTTCTCAATTCTATTAAAGAAAAGCAGATGAATGAGACATGTTAGGTTGGCTCTTTAGTCAATAGCATAACTTTTGGGATATCTGAGAAATGTTAATGAAATAAACCAGCCACTAAGAGTAGAACTAGCTGCTATACTGTTTTCTACAGTCTAATCTAAGGTCATCAGTCCATTGTACAACAGCACAATGGTCTAACACTCAGCAGTTATTTGTCAAGATCCCATAACAAAAACAATAGTAGTTAATGGTGAATTACTGAGAAAGTAGTAATTTGTTCCTTAGTAGGTACTTGTGAGGCTTCACTTTACTTTAGGGGTCACAAATGTAGTAAGTACTGGGTAAGTACTGAGTAAGTTATGATTCGTTCCTCCTCTGTTCCTTTGATAATTAAAGAGCAAGTCACCCCCAAATCAATTTTTTTGCTGATAAACTAGACAAATGAGTGTCTAATCGTGCAGTATACATGTATAGTCAGTGATTTGGCGCTTTAGTGCATCTTAGTTAAAATTAAAATATTCAGCCTAAAACTGTCAGTGTTGCGTCGTCGTCAGGTAAAAACTCTGCACTGCATTTTAATTTAAATCTGCCATCGCTATTGGCTAAGAGGTGCCCTATGAAATTAGCTGGTACCATATGATGTCACAATGTCATTGTGAGCATGTGTGTGCGTATATTTGTTAGCGACTCCACCCTCTTTGTCTGCCTGGCAACAGCATTTGTTGCATTTTTCAAACATGAAGTGGGAGTGGAGTAAGACTCTGGTAGGGGTAACTTGCTCTTTAACTACCCATTAGTCCCTACTTAAGACCGGTGGGGTTTTTTACCAGTGTGTCCTGGTTAACTACCCATTAGTCCCTGGTTTATTATTACCTCCTACATCGTTCTCTACTAATGAATCGCAAATTCCTGTCCCTTATTGTAAAATGTTGTCGATTTCTTTAAAATTAGAGGTTAAACATTTTGTAAAGGATCATAAATCACTATACACTTCATGCCAAAGGTCAAACCAGTTGTGTCCAACCCTAGGCCTTGAGGACCAGTATCCACCATGTTTTAGTTTTTTCCCTGCTCCAAAACACTAACTACTAGTCAGCTGTGATTGGCTCGATTTGAATTCTCAGAGGGTGGGATTATTTGAATGGGAGCATTGGCATGGCTGCCCAGGCTGACGCCCGGAACACACCAGTAGCGAAGCGCCGCAAAGCGGATTGCGCAAGAAATTTGCATTCTGCCCGTTGTTCCTCTGTTCACATCGGGTGAGAATTTCTGATGAGTGCTTGTTAAAGTTAAAGTTAAAGTCCCATTAGTTGTCACACACACAGGTGTGTGTGTGAAATTTGTTCTCCGCATTTGACCCATCCCCTGGGGGAGCGGTGAGCTGCAGACACAGCCGTGCTCGGGAACCATTTGGTGGTTTAACCCCCAATCCAACCCCTTAATGCTGAGTGTCAAGCAGGGAGGCATTGGATCCCATTTTTTCAAAGTCTTTGGTATGACCCGACCAGGAATCGAACCATGATCTCCCAGTCTCAGGGCGGACACTCTGCCACTAGGCCACTGAGAAAGGTGCTCACGCCTACTGATTTCCAACCCTATCACCCCACACCTGTGCCCTTGCTGTGTGTGTGTGTACCAGTTTGCGCTGCTTGTTGATATCAGAAACAGTGCTGATCCTGCTTCTGTTTTATAGACCAGTTCCGTTCTAAATGGTCATGTAAATAACTTGTGTTTGTGGTCATGTACAATGCTATTGTATATTTAACTTTGAATGAAATGTATTTGTTTGTATTCACATTAATTAAATCCATCTTTTGCCGTAAAAACTGCATTTAAAATTAAGGAAACGCTACGTTTCTCCACGGGGGGGGGGGGGGGGGGGGTGTGTGAGTGTGTGTGGATCATTGTTCATTTTCATCTCTCTAGTCTGTTTAAATACAAATCGCGGTGTTTTATTGAGAAACATTTCTTGATTTACCGAAATTTCCGGACTATAGAGCGCACCTCAATATAAGCCACACCAGCAAAAAAAAAAAAAAAGGTTTTCTACACACGCCGCACTCAAATACAAGCCGCTGCGCAGCAGCCACATGCACAGCACATGTATGCATGCAGATAATTAGACAGAAAGATTGCTTTTAACTTGAAAGCTGCAGAATATGCATTCCTCCGCGTTTTCCACGACGAGGGTGTGTCTGATGTGTAAACGTGCCGCTTTAAATCAAAGAGCGTCTTCTTCCGCGCAAAACGTTTTGCCGTGCCTGTCCCACTTTAGTGCTGGAGATTGCCTCTAGTGGTTGTTGGCCAACAAAAATCAACACATGAGCCACAACATGATATTGGTCGCAGGCTTCAAAGCACAGGGAAACAATAGCGGCTTGTAGACAGGAAATTTACTGGCCTGCCTCTTCTGTTTTGGTTTGACTTCCTGCTAGAATTGACGCAGACCCCTCACGGCTCACGAAAAAATTAGAGCTCATGCCAAAACGATTGCTGCACGATGTGAGCCTTTGTGGCGCTTCACAGCTGATGTGACCGAGAGCGTAGGTTAACAAGGGCGCAGATTAAGCGTTCGTCGTTCCACAGCGCTTCGCGGCGCATCGTCACGCTTCGGCATCTGGTGCATTCCGGGCGTTACCATACCATACCATACCATGTTTATTTCCATAGAACACAGAAAAAAAAGCTTGAAAGCTTTAAAAAAAATTATCAAAGAACATATCAACAATAATATCAGAAAAACAAAACACAAAGAAAAAAGAGTCACAGGCAAAACGCCAAGTCATAAAAGTGGGTCTTTAGTCATGATTTAGAAATAGCGATGGACGACGCCTGTCTACGAGGAAGTGCATTCCAGAGCATGGTAGGCGTGGAGAGTAGCAAAAGATCAGCTGACCTCAGTGTGCATACTGGTACATAGGGAGTGAGAAGGTCAGATAAATAAGAAGGTGCGAGACCATTGAAAGCTTTAAACACAAAGAGCAGTACGCTAAACCTCAGCCTAAAAGTTATGGGAAACCAATGGATGTGCCCTAGAACTGGAGTGATATGACTGCATCTATTTGTGTTTGCCAGGAACCTCGCTGCAGTGTTCTGTACAATCAGCAGCCAATTCAGCACCGAAACAGGAGTGCCGATGAGAAGTGTATTTGTGTAGTCCAGATGAAAGGTGCTAAAGGCATGAATAACAGATTCCAAATGTGAGTGTTTGAATTCATTCAAGCGTGTTATACGGCCTAATGGCAAGAAAGATGATTTAACAACCACATTTTTCTGAGGGACCATCGAAAAGTCAGCATCTAATTTTACCCCTAGGCTGGTGACACACTGTTTGAGACCAAAGTCCAGAAAATGGTAAATGGCCTGTATTTGATATAGCGCCTTCTAGAGTCCTAGAACCCCCCCAAGACGCTTCACAATCAGCCATTCACACATTAAAACCCTGGTCGTGATGAGCTACACTGTAGTCACAGCTGCCCTGGGGTACACTGACAGAGGCGAGTCTGCCGTACATAGGCGTCACCGGTCCCTCCGACCACCACCAGCAGGCAAGGTGGGTTAAGTTGCCCAAGGACACAACGACAGAGACAGACTGAGCGGGGCTCAAACCTGCAACCTTACAATTACGGGGTGAGCACTAAACTCCTGTCTCACCATCGCCCCAAGATTTGGAACATAAGAGGAGCAAGACAGATTTCTAGGTCAAAAATTTTTTACTCAGTTTTGAAGTCATTAAGCTTGAGGAAGTTTGCAACTAACCCCCCTTCACATCTGAGAGTCAGAAATGTTTAAGTCCGAGTTTGGTCTATTTATAGCAAAATAGATCTGGCCACCATCAGTGTTGCTATGGTAACTGATATCATACCTCTTGAAAATGTTTCCCAAAGGGAGAAGATAAATGGAAAAAAGGAGGGGACAAGGACACCAATGTATTCAAATCTTAGTGATGTGTCTAACTGAGGTGAAAATTGCTGGATGTGAGATTGTAAGTGCATGTTTCTCTAAATCCACGGCAACAGCTTAAATAGGACGCCACTCAGTGTAACCTGGACATGTGGTCCTCATTACTGTACCTCGCCAAACATTCTCTGACCCATTTAGTGTGATAACTTTAACAGGATATGCAACATTCAAACATTTCTATCACAACCTGCCAAACATCCACATACATACACACACACACACACACACACACACACACACACACACACACGCACACACACACACACACACACACACACACACACACACACAGCTGACTGTACCATTATGCATTTTCTGCCCTGTTATATGTCGACGAAAGTGCTAATGTCCATGTTATATAACACTTTGATTATGCAGGCTCATTTAAACACCACAGGTAGGATGTGACTGAAAAGACATTGTATAAACAAATCTGTTTGGCCATTCATAAAAAAAAAATCTCTCAAGCTTTCAACAATATAAGCTAACCTCAATTTCTGACCTCCAAAGGGACAACTGGTAACCCATTAAGATCTGAAAGCCAATCATCACATTTTTCTTATATCATTTTGCATCACTTGTGTTTTGTTATTCCAGCCTTTAAAAATGGGTACTTTAGATCTCCTGAGGAGTAGAGACTTCCCGTTTGTACTCTAGTTGTTAAATAAGTAGGCCTACAACTCAGTCTTAGATCCGTGAGATCAACATGTTAGGTGTAACTCTATGTAGACGGGATGCCTCTGAGCAGTTAGTTTCAACCATCAGGTCATTGTGACACCTGGAACTTGAAATAGAGAGGTGTCAAATTACAGCCCACATCTACAGGCCGTGTTCTCAATTATGTGTTTTCCACACAGGGAGGAATAGGAAAGGACACGCGGTGTACAGGAGTTGTAAAATCCTCTTTAGACACTTGAGCCTCTTGGAATCAGCCTGAGGCTGGATTGGTAATTTGATACTAGACTGGTGGGTTGATGCACTTTTGCACAAGCGCTTGTTTTTGTTGTGTCAAAGATTGTCAGTTCATCACACAGGAGGATCAACCTATTAGTTTATCTTTTATATCATTAGTCTGGATCTTATGGCCCTAGGTAGACAGGTTCTAAGCCAGCAAAGGTCAAAGGTCACTTAACGAGGTACACCTGCTTAATTGATGATTAACATAAAAATATGATAATCCAGTAATAAGATGGCAACTCATTGCAATTAGTCATGTAGCTGTAGTGAGGATCTTCAAACTGAGCATCAGAATGCAGAGAAAAGAGGGTGTAAGAGACATAAGCCAAGAGACACTATGGGTGACGGTGGCTCAGGGATTTGGAGTTTACACTGTAATCAGACGGTTGCTGGTCCATACCCAGGCTCTGTCAGTTGTTGTGTCTTTGGGCATGACACTACACCCTTGCCTGCTAGTGGTGGTCGGATGCACTGGTGGCACCTGTGCTTGGCAGCCACACCTGGGTCAGCATGCCACAAGTCAGCTGTATCTCCACCAGCATTTGAATGTCTATGTTAACACTATGAGCACTGTGTTCCCACACAGCGTGGTCCACAGATAGGACGAAGAAGAGTAGGGACCGGACCACGCCCCAGGCGAACCGGAAAGCACCCGCAACCATGGCAGGAACCACAGGACGTTCGGACCCAAACGAACCGGACCCTCAGGCAGCAGGCAGCCGAATCAGGCGATGGTGTAGAGAGGTCCTCCCAGGAGGCGAAGACCAATGACAAGACTTAGAATGACAAGGGATAGCAGCGCCCCTTGGTGGCGAATAACGAGATCGCCCTCATTTTTCACCCAGACACAGAAAAAAGATTTTTTATGTTAATTAATGATTCTAAACCATAACAAAGTGTACAATTTTAATAAAACCTGGCAAAGGCTCGCCATTTATGTAATGGGAAATAGTGGAGTAATGTGGGCTAAAAAAATAGCTTTAAAAGCTATTTATTTCTATTCTCATTACTTGTGACCGATAGCTGTAATACTCTATTAATTATAGAATATCACCTCACTGGAGAAGGGCTGGACACTCCTTTGCTGGAGTTGCTCTGGGTGAGAGGCAGAGGGCTGGGGTTGGCTTTTTGTTAGCCCCAAGACTCTCTGCCTGTGTGTTGGGGTTTACCCCGGGGGACGAGAGGGTAGCTTCCCTACGCCTTCGGGTTGGGGAACGGGTCCTGACTGTTGTTTGTGCGTATGCGCCAAATATCAGTTCAGATTACTCACCCTTTTTGGAGTCCCTGGGACGAGTGCTAGATAGTGCTCCATCGGGGGACTCCATTGTCCTGCTGGGGGACTTCAATGCTCATGTGGGCAATGACAACATGACCTGGAGGGGTGTGATTGGGAGGAACGGCCCGCCTGATCTGATCTCGAGTGGTGTTTCACTATTTTACTTCTGTGCAAGCCGCAGTTTGGCCATAACAAACACCATGTTCAAACATAAGGATGCCCATCGGTACACTTGGTACCAGGGCAGCCTAGGTCGCAGGTCGATGATAGACTCTGTAGTCGTATCAACTAACCTGCAGCCGTATGTTTTGGACACCCGAGTGAAGAGACGAGCGGAGCTGTCAACTGATCACCACCTGGTGATGAGTTGGATCAGATGGCAGGGGAAGATGCCGCGTAGACTTGGCAGACCCAAACGCATAGTGAGGGTTTGATGGGAACGCTTGGCAGAAGAACCTGTCAAGACAGTCTTCAACTCCCACCTCCAGCAGAGCTTTGACCGCGTCCCGAGAGCAGTGGGGGACATTGACTCTGAGTGGGCCTTGTTCCACTCTGCGATTGTTGAGGCGGCTGTTGCTAGTTGTGGTCGCAAGGTGGCCGGTGCCAGTGGTGGTGGCAACCCCCATACCCACTGGTGGACACTAGAGGTTCGGGGAGCCGTCAGGCTGAAGAAGGAGGCTTACAGGTCATGGCTGGTCTGTGGGTCTCTGGAGGCAGCAGACAGGTACCGGATAGCCAAGCGGGCTGCAGCAGTGGCAGTTGCCGAGGCAAAACCTCGGGAGTGGGAGGAAATTGGTGAGGCCATGGAGAAAGACTATCGATCGGCGCCAAAGAGGTTCTGGCAAACTGTCCGGCGCCTCAGGAGAGGGAGGCAGCAACTCGCTCACACTGTTTACAGTGGGGATGGGGAGCTGCTGACGTCAACTGGGGCTATAGTCGGACAGTGGAAGGAATGCTTTGAGGAACTCCTCAATCCCACCTACGCGCATTCCGAGGAGGAACCAGAGCCAGGAGACCTAGGGAAGGACTGTCCAATCTCTGGGGCAGAAGTTGCTGAGGTAGTCAAACAACTACACAGAGGCGGAGCCCCGGGGTGGATGAGATTCGTCCTGGGTATATCAAGGCTATGGATGTGGGTAGGGCTGTCGTGGTTGACACATCTCTGCAACATTGCATGGTCATCGGGGGCAGTTTCTGTAGAGTGTCAGACCAGAGTGGTGGTCCCCATCTTTAAGAAGTGTGACCGGAGGGTGTGTTCCAACTATAGGGGGATCACACGCCTTAGCCTCCCTGGAAAGGTCTACTCCAAGGTACTGGAGAGGAGGGTCTGATCGATGGTTGAATCTCAGATTGAGGAGGAGCAATGTGGTTTTCGTCCTGGCCGTGGAACTGTGGACCAGCTCTATACCCTTGCAAGGGTGATGGAGGGGGCATGGAAGTTTGCCCAACCAATCCACATGTGTTTTGTGGATTTGGAGAAGGCTTATGACTGTGTGCCCAGGGGCACCCTGTGATGGGACGCTCCAGGAGTATGGGGTGGGTGGCCTTTTGTTAAACACCATTCAGTCCCTTTACCAGAGGAGCGTGAGTTTGGTCCGCAGAGATGGTAGTAAATCGGACCTGCTCCCAGTGAGGGTTGGACTCTGCCAGGGCTGCCCTTTGTCACCGGTTCTGTTCATAACCTTTATAGACAAAATTTCTAGGTGCAGCCGTGGTGTTTAGTGTGTCGAGTTTGGTGGCAGGAGAATCTCGTCTCTGCTTTTTGCGGATGATGTGGTCCTCCTAGCTTCATCCAGCTCTGACCTTCAGCTCTTGCTGGGTAGGTTCGCGGCCGAGTGTGAAGCGGCTGGGATGAGGATCAGCACCTTCAGGGATGAGGATCAGCACCTCCAAATCTGAGACCATGGTTCTCGGCCGGGAAAGGGTGGCTTACCAACTCTGGGTCGGGAGAGAGGTCCTACCTCAAGGGAAGGAGTTTAAGTATCTTGGGGTCTTGTTCACGAGTGAGGGTAGGAAGGATCGGGAGATCGACAGGCAGATTGGTTCAGCATCTGCAGTGATGCGGACGCTGAGCCGATCTGTCATGGTGAAGAGACCGAAAGAATGAGATCACGGATACAAGCGGCCAAAATGAGTTTCCTCTGTAGGGTGGCCGGGCTCAGCCTCAGAGATAGGGTGAGGAGCTTGGACATTCGGGAGGGACTCGGAGTAGAACAGAGTCTCCTCCAGATCGAAAGGAGTCAGTTGAGGTGGTTTGGGCATCTGGCCAGGATGCCTCCTGGACGCCTCCCCGGGGAGGTGTTTCGGGCATGTCCTGCCGGCAGGAGGCCTCCGGGTCGACCCAGGACACGTTGGAGAGGTAACATCTCCAATCTGGTCCAGGAACGCCTTGGGGTACTGTTCATCTTTATTATCGGATGAAGCTGCGTTCAGCTGATGAAGTCATCTGATTAAAAAGCTGAGTTGTGCAGACTCACAGACTCCTGACAAGGGAAGATACAGCAGAACATGTAGCAGCCAGGGTAATTTGCTCTGGCTACTTATGACCTGTGGGATCTTTAAAATCAGTCCATTTCGTGACTATTTCCCATTACATATGAATGAATCACTGTGCGTTGGTGTCCTCAGACTCAGTAAACCCACAATACAAGTGCAGGTCATTTTTTATTCATACCATGTTACAAAGACAAGGATCTCAGATATGCACTGGTTTCTCCCAAGGTCTGCAGAAAAGCATGTCTGAAGCTCACCAAGCAGAACCTGGAAGCAGATGGACTCCAGCAGCAGAAGACCACACCAGGTGTCTCTTTTTGGCTAAAAACAGGAAACTGAAGCAACAATTCACACAGGATCACCGGACTGGGGCCTCATTTATAAAGCTTGCTGATGCACAAAAAAGGGTCTGTTTTAATGCAACCTTTGTGATTTATAAAGAAAAAATTCAAGGATATTTGTGTTAAACTTTAGCTAACTTTGAGCCTGGCAGAAGCACACGGTGAACCTGGCAGAGCAGCCGGTGAAATGGTAAATTGAAGTTACATTTACAGATCCATGTTCTTTCTTTCTTTCTCTCTCTCTCTCTCTCTCTCTCTCTCTCTCTCTCTCTCTCTCTCTCTCTCTCTCTCTCTCTCTCTCTCTCTCTCTCTCTCTCTCTCTCTCTCTCTCTCTCTCTCTCACACACACACACACACACACACACACACACACACACACACACACACACACACACACACACACACACACACACACACACACCTGAGCCTGGTTTAAACACCACAGCCTATATGAGTTTTGTTGCTGAGCATGTCCATCCCCTTATGATCACATGGACCCATCTTCTGACGTTTTCTTCCAGGATAACACACACTGTCAGATCATCCCTAACAGGTTTCTAGCACAAGACCATTAGTTTACCCGACTCCAACTGCAGTCTAGAACCTTTGGCATGTGGTGGAATGAGAGGTTCTCTTCATAGACGCAACGGTGTGATGCTGTAACGTCAGGATGGACGGACCAGAACCTCTGAGGAGGGTTTATAACACCTTGTTAAATCATGAAGCACCGAGGCAGTCCAACTGTGATAAATGAAAGTGAACTGTTTGTTTAATTTTCTTTCTTGTCCATCCTCCAGATCAAGTGTCCTTTCTTTGAGAAATGTTATGTGCCGAAAGCCAACAGCCTTCACACACTAGCTCTTGGCTATCTCACCTCTCTTCACTTGTTGATAGAAGCAGAGAAAGACACATGGGGAATCCTGTCAACTTCCTGTCATTATTTGTCATGAAATGATGGACAAGAATGGTGCAGAACGTGACCCAGTCGGTGTGGATCATAGGTATGAGTCACTCAGCAGAGTGACCTAGAAAACAAGGCTTAGCAAATGGTCACCATGATGTGCTCATGTAACTATGGCATGATATGTCCCTCTAAATAAAAACATCACATGCCAACATGAATAAATCAATTATCAATTATTTTAATGCTTAAGGCATTTGTTCTCCAAAACATAATGTGCTGTCTGCTGCTTAGCATTCCCACAACATGTAGCAGGTAAACACATTTATTTGCACCTTCAAGTGTTTTTCTGTTTACGCCTCTGGCTGTAAGCATCACTGACGCTCGAGCCACACGGCTGCAGAGTAACACATCTCCTACTTAGCTGCCTGGAACCTGTTTTCAAAACTTAAGTAATCTTTTATTGTTATATTCTAAATCTGTGTGGACACTGGTTTCTTTGTCTGACAAACTCGACAAAAACTTTGTTTAGGGGAGACAGCCACACTAAATCTCCTGAATGGTTTCACCTTTGACCATTCGAGTGAATGAGCAGGCTGGATACTACCAGCAACAACCACAGACCCACTAGCAGCACGGTGTTTATGAAAGTTCATGCACATTTCACTAGATCTGTTCCACAATGTTGTAGCACATACACTAATGGAACCGGTCACACCACATGGAAAAATAAAACTACCATTGCAAATATTTTTCTAATAAGGTTCACTTTAAAAAGGTCAAAACAACATAAAAGGGTTTGCAGCTTTAAGCTATTGTTTTCAAACTGGTTTCAATGGTTTTTGAACAAGAAACATGAGCAGAGTCACATGGGACAGCACTCTGTCGCCCTCTGCTGACCAGAAACTGCACAAAACAGTTTGTGGTTCAGGTAGAAACACCAGTGCGAGGTGTTTTACAGCAACAGCTGTTTACTGTGCTAGTATATAAAGGCTAGCAGTTAGCTTTTTCAGTTCGCTGACTGCCAATGAATGCAATCAATGCACAAGAAGAAGTCTGGAAGTAAAAGTAAGAGAGAAATGTCTTTGGAGGGGAAGCAAAGAGCTGATACTGGAGTAAACATCAGTGCGGCCTGCACTAGTTTGAGGGAGATAGAGGCTACAAAGTCACAGACAATGGTGACCTGGCTTTGTTGCTACAGGAATTGCAAGTAATACTATTTTTTTGTCCAACAGTGTGGATCTTTTTACTTTGTAGTTTATTTAGTATCAGTTGGCTTGTGTTAGTGCTAGGTAGTTTTTTTGTACGTGTGTTTGAAAGTCTTGCTGTATAGAAAACAGGAACAAAAGAATAAAAATCCCAAGCATTCAGTTTAAATATTTGTTTGAATTTTCCATCCATCCATTTTCAGGCACTTATCCAGTGCCAGGTCACGGGGGCAGCATCCTCCCCAGCTACTTGGGCCAGCTCCTTCAAGGAAATCCCAAGGCGTTCCCTGACCAGTCGGGAGACATAGTCCCTCCAGCGTGTCCTGGGTCTTCCTTTAGGTCTCCTCCCAGTTGGACATACCCAAAAATCCTCACCAGAGAGGTGTCCAGGAGGCATCCTCACCAGACGCCCAAGTCACCTTGATGCCTCGATGCACCTTGAATTTTCTTTTTGTGCTAATTTCAGTGGTTTTATGTCTTAAGGTTCTATGGGATTCGTGTGGATCATTGTTTTACATTCAGAAACTGTTCCCACATGTTTCAAACTGACCTTGCTGGATCTTGCTTTTCCTACAAGTGACTCTAGTTTGCTCGTGATTTGACATGTAAGAAACAGATATTTTTGTTGTAGAAGTATTCAGGAGAAGATTCTCAGTCGTCTAGGTCAAGGTAATCCAAAAGGGTTAAAATGAAGACAACTGGACTTCCTTGGTTTCTTGAAGGTGTTTCACTTCTCATCCAACAAGATTTGTCAATTCTGACTGGAATATGGCTGTCATCAGGGGGTAGAGAGGAGGGGTATTCAGAGTAGTTTCTGCTCATTAAGCAACAACAGAACCCTTATGGATTGTAGAGGTACATTATGGCTTTGGCCAGAACCTTTGTTGTCAAACATCTATTATTCACTCCTCTTGCCAAATAGTTTGTGATTTTTCCTGGAGGACATTGAAAAAATCAAAATGTACAAAAGATTTTCTAAAATATTACAAACATCTAATCACCCTCTATTTTCAAGTGTGTATTTTCTCCTGATTAGGACTTTCCAGTCATTAAGTAATACATTCTTTCAAATGTCACTGTCACATTTAATTTACCTGTTCCTATCGCTCCATATGATTCACACCGTGCAGACGGTCTCACACCGAGTTTGATGCTCACCTAAAAAAGTTCCAGTGAATCCCAGAGCGAGAAAGCTGCTGACCACCAGTACCGTTCCCAGCACTATGAGCGCTATCCCAGCGTAGAAAACATCAGCCCGCTCCATCACCGACCACCGCGCCTGGGTCTTCATTACCACCGTCATACTGTGGAGTAATAAAAGCACAGCTTCTTTTATTTTGGTGGTACACAATAAGGTGTAGTATGTCTACAGCTGAGCCAGTCTCTTTGGATGTTTTATTATTGTATCTGTTAGTATTAAATATAGTTAATGTTAAACAGTCCTCACTGACTTTTGTTCATAAAGAATATTAAAGGTGTGGATCACTGATTGTACTGATTTCTGATTATAATAATTTCTGATAGAAAACCTTGAAAAAAAGACTTGGATATGAAAATCCTGACAGATCTACGTCACACTGTCACTAACATTCATGGACTCACCCATCTTGCCTCACGGCGGGGACGGCTGTTGTTGGTTTAGCGACCAGGAAACAGCAGAGATTGTCTCGGCTAGTAGAAGCTAACCTTTAGCATTAGCAACTCCACCACACAGCGAAACTCCTCCAGGCTTGTGTTATTTGTGGAGATGAAACATCAAAGTTGCAGAGCAAACAGTGTCAGTGGTAGAGTTGTGTTGCTGTTAGCCAATCAGAGGAGAGTTGTGCAATAACAGGAAGTAAAACTCCAAATCCTGTCATCTGAAGCTCTCTTCTGAGGTGGAAATTTTCTATTTCAATTTATTTGCTAAACAATGACTGTCTTCGTCTATATATCTATGTCCTGCAGGATATTTGGGACTATGACCTCTAACCAGCATGACCTCTAACCAGCATGACCTTTCTGGGAACATGAAGGTTTTACAGTTATTTTGTCTGAGAATTTTGTCGGTAGAATTAAGATAACAGGGGAAAGCATCTTGCTTACTCTTTAGCCCAAAGCACAACACTCTAAACAACAGCAGCCTCTTGACACGTGACTGAAAACTGAATAAACACTTTCCAATTGCACCTAAAGTTTGATATCAGCTGTGTTATTCCATTTTAAACCAGGATATAAGACTCTGGAGAGCAGCGAGCACCTGCAATTTATTGACAGAACAGATCAAACTACACAGAGTTCTTCTTCATTAGAAACATTAAAAGATAAAACTAAACAGAAAACAACAGCTGCACACAAAACCCTTTTCATGACCCCCACAGTCTCATTTGATGCTGTTTGTGTGTGTGTGCGTGTGTGTTTGGTGTAATTCTGAGGAAAAAGCACTTGTTTGTGAGAGTGCGTTTAACTTTGTCTGACGTCAGCCGATCGCTCTCTGCGGCTGATGAGAGTGCCGTGGGTTGAGTAGCCAGTCATACAGCAAAAGCCTTTTCTATCGAGCGCTTTCCCACAATGCTTCAGCTTATAAACGGGCTGGCGACTTCCTTAAAAAGCACTCAGTTTGGTTACAGCAAAGCCTGTTTGAAAAGACGTCACTGACTAATGTTATTACTATTAAAACTCTGTGGCATTTATCACCATAGGGCTCAGTTTGCACTTCGTACATTGCAGTGCAGTTGCAGGATTGAAGGTGTTCACTGCTGAGGATAACTAAATAATTGTGAATTCTTTCCAGAAACATGGAGAGCAGAACATCAAACATAGACACCAACAAAATAAACCAAATCTTCAGTATCGATCAGTCACCATATAAACAACTTAAAGCTAAACAGCTCACAGCTGCTCTTGATGAACAGAACATCTGTGATAGTTTCCAGCCAGGTTTCCGTAGAGCTCATTCTACTGAAACAGCTCTTCTTTATGGGGAGAAAAGAGTCTCAAAAGATCTGTGTGTGTGTGTGTGTGTGTGTGTGTGTGTGTGTGTGTATCTAAATTTGTGCATGTGTATCTAGATTTGTGTGTGTGTGTGTGTGTGTGTAACTCTTGATTTGTAACTTATGTTTACATTTTCTTGTGTTACTTCAGCTCCTGCACATACAAATCATTGAACACACACGCGCGCACACACACACACACACACACACAAGCACACGCACACGCACACTCACACACACACACACACACACACACACACACACACACACACACACACGCAGGGTTTGGTGGGAAGGTAATGTGTTTACTGAAAAACAAAAATGGCTCCCAAGTCAAAACTAGGTTTGGGTTAAATAGAAGAAAACTGGGTTACGGGGTCTGTGTGGACTCTTATGGTGCTCTTCCTTTGTTAAAGGAACCAGGAAGTGTAATGTGATGCAGCGTGTTGCTCTGACACGTCAGACACAAAGAGCTACCGCTGGGCTGTCTGTTAAATAAGATGGCCTTGACGGCACACTGCTGGGATTTGGATTAGAAGGTAGATGGAAAACGGGGTCTGGGGGATGGAGATGTGGGTAGGGGGTGAGCGGTTCAGAGGACTGACTACCGTAACAATGGATAATGACTCATCGCAGATTCTAGGCAAACTTTTGTGAACAGTACGTGAACTTGAGGCTGTGGTGCATTTTCAGATTAGATTACAGCAAACTGTCAAAAAGTCACTAGAAACTAAAAGTCTGAATAAAGTTAAAGTAAAGTTTAAAGGCACAATGAGGACGTTGGTTAAGGTGAAAGGGGGGAGGCGTTGCCTCCACAGCAAACCAAAGGTCAAGGATACTGGTTATAAATTATGTGAACATTTCAGATTGTAGCCATGAGGTTTTAAATAAAATTGCAACTACAGGACAGTGAAATAGTTTTCATGAATTTAAAATAAAGCTCTTCTGAAGACACACATTTAGATTTCCACAGCTAGATTGAAAGAAAATACAATGTGTTTAAAATTGCACAGCAAAATATTAATAATACGCTTTTCAGTCTCAGTATCACTAAAGAACAGACAGATAAGACATCTTCACACTTCTGTTGTCTGGCAAACGATACAGGGCAATAAAAACACACCACCAGGCTGTTAAACAGCTTTTATGCAAGAGACATCACTGAACTGAATGTTGCTGCTAGGAGGTCGCACTAACAGTGATTCTGATGGACAACTAGTGCACCACAGCACCTTTGCCGTAAGCTAGTTAACATGATACCTCAACATGTGACTGTTTACATTTGTATTATGTTCAATTTATAGTTTAGACTTGTCTTATTACTAGGGATGCAACAGTTCACGGGGGAGTGTTGAACCGTTTCGTTTCGGTCTGTTCGGGTCGGTCCACTTGCGTACCGTTTCGGTTTATTTTTTCCGTTAAATAATGAATTTTTATTTGCGTGATGTAAGAGCAGCAGATAAAAGTTCCTAGGCAACTCTCTGCACAGACGCTAGTGAAGCATGATGGCTGCACATGCCCAATCTCCATTTACAAAACGTGATCTGCAAATTCTGATCAAGGACTTTCAGAGCGGATCAAACCAGCTGGCTGTTGCTGCTACTGGATCTTGTAGAGACGCTGAACGGAGCGTTGCGTCGCCCCTCCCAAACTGTGCAGGCACGCAGCACATCTGCTGAACTTTCCCCCTGGGACAACAGATGAAAAGTTTTCATCCTACAATGAAAAATACGGCGCATAGGAAGCTCGTTATTTAATACGAGTTTTAAAGAAGAAACTTTGGGCGGTGTGAGGTGAGTTTTTAAGGCTCGCTGCAGAAATAAAAACACGGAGCATCAATAGTCAAACACAACACGTGTCTGTATGAGCGTGACACTCATAGCTGTACAAATAACCTGTGAAATAATCATGGCAGATGGGTGATGTGGGTGGAATATAGGGATGGGAGATAAACTCAGTTTTTTAGATGCATCGAGATGCGAACATGAATGATGATCAATCGATTTTATAAAAGTAAAAAAAACAATTTTATTAATGACTAGTCGCTAAAAGCGGAACTAAGCTAAAGGAAAGTCTGGTGCTTGGATGGAAAGATTACAGTATGCACAGGATAACATGGCTGACTGAGGAATATGGCCAGCACCACCAACATTTCTAAACTAGCACCCTCCCTGCACCCGTCCCCCCTCTCTACTGTCCACTGCTTGTTCCCTCCTCTCCATGATTCATCATGCTGCCTCACTGCCACCTACGACTGACTGGAAATTGTTTGTTGTTGTTGTTGTTGTTGTTAGCCTCAAGGGCAACATGCCGATTATAACTTGTAAGTCGCTTTGGACAAAAGCGTCTGCTAAATACATAAACATAAACATAAAAGCAAGCATATGGAATTACTTTGGTTTTAATGAGTTTGAGGGGAAAAGCGACCTGGACAAAAGCCATACAGTATTCACGTTGTGAAAACAAAACTGAAATATTTTGGAAACACAACAAACATGAGAAACCATGTTGATCGTTTTCACCCGGAGGAGAAAAAGACACCGGTAGCTGCGGCTGCCGCCACCAACCAGAGAACTATTGAGCAGGTGTTGTTAAAATTTCCACCAAACTCGGAAAAGGCAAACAGAATTACAAAGCCCATAGCAAGTTTTATCACAAAAGATTAACATCCATACAGCAGCAAGGCTTTTGTCCAGAAACAAAAGAAATAATCACATCACACCAATCCTAAAATCTTTACATTAACACAGACAGGGTTTTATACACTGGGGAGGATGAGAGGAAGATGAACTGCAGGTGTGTGGGGAGAGAGAGAGAGACCAGGTGAACTCAATTACTAATCAGGGGGGAAACTAACATGACCTAAAAATAACCCCTAAAGACAAGAAGAGCAGGAACATAACTAATAGCTTAAGAATGTATATCCTGTTTACATTTAGTTGATGGTCACTGTACAATTGATTAATCTTTTGTTCATTTATTGCCTAATTACTACCAGATTAGTTAAATTATTGAAATATTTTTCAGTAATTTTATTGGCCTCAAACCAGTTAGTCTCTCTTTTACCCAAGAAAATGAATTGTTGCTGTTTGGCTTTGCAGCAACATGATTTAAATGTAGTTTCTTGTGGAAAATGCTGCAATTTAACACTAAAACTCCCAAGGCAGTCATTTAGACTCTTTTCATATGGAATAACTTTAGTTAGATGGGTCTCATGTTGTCCTGGCTTTCTGGCTTTTCCTATTTTTGTATGTCCATTATTTTTGTTTTATAATTTCCATAAAATTTAATCAAAACAGAAATATAGTTGTTTTTATCTTTCTCACATAAGCCGTCAATCTGACTGTTACATGATAGTTTTCCCGCAGATGACGGAAAGCGTTACCATTGCTAAGCAACCAACTTTCCAGCTCGCAAACGCTCACTCTCTGTTCAAACTCCGTGTGAAATATCTGCGAAAACGGCTTTTAGAAGATGGTTCTCAGTGAAATAAGCATGAGAAATGAATCTGCCTCAGGCGGAGAGGGGAAAGCTGATGAAAACTGGTTAGTAGGGAGCGGCAGAGACTCTGACTGCAACACAGTAGACGATCTACTACCCTTCGCCCTCACCCACGGAAAGGATCCGTGTCGGTCACCCAGCAAACAACAGAGAGACTTCTTTTCAAGGTTTGGATTAACATTATATTTTCTCACCAGGGCTGCACATTACATAGCAAATATGTCGTGATCGCGTTATCAGTATGCACAATATGCATATCGCAAAGAACAGATAAATATCGCAATGAATGGTCAGCTCAAGTGTTTGCTGCATATAATGCATTCTGTCAAACGGAAGCATGATGTTTTTTTTTAACAAATCAAATAGAGCTCCTCACCCATTTGGCCAGTTGGATGGGTTCTCATAGGTTAGATGCCCGCCCCCGAGGCGGACGGCATTTAATTTTGATGGTTAGCAAACACCTGAGCTAGTTTTATTCTGATTTTCTTGGGATCCACTGATTGTTCATTTTCTTTTCAACTTTCCTCACATCTTTTGCTTTTCTCATTTTTATGAATTTTTTCAACTTTTTTTTTTTGTTTGTTTTTGATTATTTTTGTTCCTGAGTGAAGTTTTTATTTATCGCAAGTAATATTGTCATCGCAATAATAATCCTTTTTATCGCATATCGAAGGTTTTCCTAATATCGTGCAGCCCTAATATACAAGATGGTTTGGCAGGCTAGTGCTGTACCTTTGAAAGAAATTGTGAATTGAACTGAAATCGCAATTTCTGCTAGAAAAATCGCAATTCAATCTTTTCCTGAAATCGTTCAGCCCTATTTCTTACCATATTATTAGGTTCACACATCCATAAAGAGTTGCTTAATAACGCACTTGAACCGTTTTGCTCCACAACGTCATCGTCAGTCTGCATTTAATGGCCAAAATGACAGCCGTCAAACTGACGGTTACTGAGCATTCTAGTGTTAAGCTGATACTACAACAAATATTCCCAAGCACAACAAGAAAAAGTGATATGAATAAAACAATGACAT